>NW_021705359.1:2501-3039 GCF_003719485.1 Trypanosoma conorhini | reverse complement strand
AGGGCCCAGTCATTCCGGAACGCCTTTGCGCAGCAAGGTTTTTTTTTTTTTTTTTTTCTGCTGGTGCTGTGTCTGGGCGGGTTGGGTAAATTTCACCTCATTTTGGGGGATGACGGGCACACGGGACAAGACTGCGCGCCCTCTCTCCCTCTCTCTCTGTGTGTGTGTAGGAATTTGGGAAAAGGGCCGCAGCCAAAGGGGGGATGCAGTTTAAAATGGGCTGCTTCTGTTATCCCCACCCCGCTGCCTCTTGGCGCGTGCAACGGACTCACGCACGAGTTGTATAAACGCTGTCACCCCCCACTTTGCTGCGCTTCCCATTATTATTATTATTGTTTGTTTTTCTTTTCCCTTCTCTTTGCTCTTCGGGGGAGGAAGTATGTGATGCTCCTTTTGGCGTGTGCCGAACGAAACTGGCGCCGCAGCTTGAGGTGAGATCTTCGTTGCTCCCAATGGCGCATCTAAAGCCCTTCTTCCGCGACACCCAAAATGAGGCCGCGACGAGGACATGTGTGCCTCTTGGATGCTACCAGCGTGT
>NW_021705359.1:0-2476 GCF_003719485.1 Trypanosoma conorhini | reverse complement strand
TTTGGGAAAGGGCCGCAGCCAAGGGGGACGCGGTTTAAAATGGGCTGCTTCTTTCCTCCCCACTCCGCTGCCTCTTGGCGCGTGCAACGGACTCACGCACGAGTTGTATAAACGCTGTCACCCCCCACTTTGCTGCGCTTCCCATTATTATTATTATTGTTTGTTTTTCTTTTCCCTTCTCTTTGCTCTTCGGGGGAGGAAGTATGTGATGCTCCTTTTGGCGTGTGCCGAACGAAACTGGCGCCGCAGCTTGAGGTGAGATCTTCGTTGCTCCCAATGGCGCATCTAAAGCCCTTCTTCCGCGACACCCAAAATGAGGCCGCGACGAGGACATGTGTGCCTCTTGGATGCTACCAGCGTGTGAAGCGTTATCCGAGTGCGTATCATTCTGCCTCCTCGTCTTGGAAAGTTCCGCCGGAGTTTTTTCTTTTCTATTGGACGCTGCGTTGATAATACAGAGCCGCTTTCATCCTTTACTTCTCTGGATCAATGGGCTTCTAGAAACTTCCTTTGGGAGCTTGTGAGGCAGCACTGAAGAAGAAGAAGCGTCCTCAACCACCGCGGGCGTCTTTTCCCTGCCACGGTTCGGAGGCTTCTGCTGCGGCGAATGACCGCACCTGCTGTCAGCGTCGCGGCAAAGGCGGCGTCGGTGTGTGTTCGCCTATTCCGCGGCGTGCATCTGTCAGTGTGTGTCTGTGTGGAGTAGTGTGAGGCAGCGTGTGGTGGCGAATACGGTGAGAGGCACCCACCGTCTGCGTCTGTGCTCGCAGATTCCCTGCATTCGTTGCCTTGAACTGCGTTGGAGGTTTCTCTTGGGTCGTGCCCGTGCCACAAACTCGGAGGAGAGGCCCCACGCTTTTGTGCATCGCAACGCTGGCGATGGAACTTCTGGCTATTACCACCACTATTATTATTGTTATTGTTTTTCCCCTGGGTGCCCTTGTTGTTCTTCGTTGCGGTGGTGCCGACGATGCTGGCCTGGTTTGTTTGTTTCTTGTTATTTCCCTGCGGGTGCGGGGGGTTTGGGGGCTGCGGCGGCGAGCGTGGTGGGAGACCTGTTGGCACGCTTTCCAATCCTGCCCCTTTTTACCCGCTCCGTGTCCCCTGCTGTTTGTTTCCCTCTCACTGCTCTCGTCCCCCTTCGCCACAGGGAAGAATCTGCGCAGCACTAGGGATGGGCTCCACGGAGAGTGCGGACGTGCTCGCAGCCTCTTCCTGCTGCATCGTGCGCATTCGCTTTCGCTTGCGCATCATTTCCCTTTTCACTTTCGCTCCCTGACGAGCAGTTGGACTCCATGGCTCTGCCGTTCATGGGGTGCTGAGGCCGATGAGATGTGTCGCACATTCGTGTGTTTCCCCCGGGATACGTCCGGCCTGCGGCCGTGCACCGTGCGGTGGGAGGGGGGCGGCGGGGAAACAGTGTGGGCGGCGCCAACGCAGCGGGAGGGGGTGCGGCGACGTTGCCTCTTGGGCGAGTGCGTTTGGGAGGGTCTCCTTCGGCGGTTAGTGCGTGCGTGGGGTGCACTGCCGCCACCGAAGTGCTGCGGGTGGTGTTGCATCTCGCACCGCAGCGTGCTTGGTCGGTTAAAAAAAAAGAGGATAATCTGAACGGTTTGGGGAGAGACTTCTTCTTTTTATCCCTCTTCTCAAAGTGCGCTTCTCTTCATTTGTTTGGGGGCGCGGGGCGTTGCAATTGTGGAACTCGGTGGGTTTTTTGCTCCCCAGTGAGAGGGTTAGGGGGTAAACTATGCCACGTGTTCCCTTTTCCCCCTTTGGTGCGAGGCCCCATTCGGGAAGTGGGCGCCAGAGGCCCCGCGACGCGACGCGACTGCGGGCGAGGGCTACGGCTCGGTGGCGGGGAGCGTGATGGCGTGGGCCGGTTCCCGTTTACCTGCAGCGGTGGCCGGCGCAGTGAGAATTCTGCGGTGGAGTGGGCAACGAGAGTTGCCTTTGCGGTGGCGTGCTTTTCTTCGTTCTTCTGTCTGAAGACTAGTGCTGCCACGTGTGGGGCAGTGGGATGTTTTTTTTTGTGTGGTGGCTGCTCTTTGTGTCATTGGCCCTGGGGGCTTCCGCGCTGCGTGCGCGTGTGCGGTGGCGTGGGGCCGTGGCGGGCGCAGTGCACGGGCGGCAACCCCCCGCACCCGCCACGCTGTTGCTGTCGTCGCTGACTCTCCCCAACACTCTGCCGGTGAGTGCGTGGGGCTCCCACTTGCCGTCGCGGTGGCTCTCTTGCTTGAGTGTGTGTGTGTGTGACTTTTTCTTTATTTTGTCTCTCATTCTCCTTTTGGCTGGTGGTTGGTGTTCGGCTGCAGCTCAAGCCAACAACAACCACAACAAAGTAAATAAGTAAAACAAACAAGGAAGGAAATGCCTGGAAGGAGTGAGCAACTTGATGCTTCTGCGGAGAGCCCCGCCACTAATGTGCCTCTGCCCCCGCGACACGCGAGGTCGGGAACTGACGGCGGCGCTTCCGGTC
>NW_021705362.1:0-3023 GCF_003719485.1 Trypanosoma conorhini | reverse complement strand
CTGCAAACCGCAGCCCAAACAAATTCCTTCTCGACTGTTTTAAGGGGGAAAAAAATGAAAACAGAAAAAAAAAACGTCTACCAGTGGAAAGCTTCTGACCCACGACACTTAAGGCACCCGGGTACTCCACCCACCTTCGCAGGACGGTATTCCGCTGGGGCTAGTGCGACTGGCCTGCTTGGATGCTTTTCAGGGTGTGATCGCAGCCCACATGGCCGTCGCTCACGTCCCTATGGTGGAGGCAGCGGCCTAATCCTTTGGCTTATGTTGCGCGCAAAGTTCCCCCGCCCAGGAATGCGTACACGGCAAACTTCTGCAGATATTCTGACGGGAATGAATCACTCAACCTCCACAATTCCCACAAAATGTCATGATGCCTGCCTATGCTTGCCAACTTTCCCATTATTTTGTGTCCGAGGCGAAAACTGGCCGGCAGGTTCACAAACGTCTCATTGCCGTCCTCCCCCTTGAGTCGGGCTGCCTTCGCTAGCGTGTGAGACACGTCATTCGCAGGCCACACTTCACGACGTCCAATGAAAATGTGATTCTCCGGCCTCGAGGCGCTCATCAACCCCAAGGCAGCCTCAATCGCGGTCAGGCGCCCCTCATATTCACTCTCATTAAAGATGCATCGCGGAATCGGTCCCACATCATCCATGCGTTTTCCAACCATATTACAGTAGTCTGCCTGCTCCTGCTCAGACGTATCACGCGTCTCCCAGGCACACATCGCCTTCACATGGCTCTCGCCGGGGCAATTCATGATGATTCGCGCGGCCTGATTGGCCTCCTCCCACGCTTTGAAGTTGTCTTCGTTTGGGGACGACAACACAATGACGCCCCATGATTTGGGGGACGGAAAATCTTCCGTCGGTCCAGGACCGTGTGTGTCCACGTCGTAGATAATATACCCGTTCAGTTTAAACTTCCCCGCCAAATCTTTAATGGCATCGATGATGCTGCCCGCATCCGCGTGCTCTGTCACCGTTTTGTTGGTTTTGTCAAACACGTACGCCAACTCTGCGCCAAGGCAGTAGACAACCACCTGGAGCTCCTTATCATCGTGGCGGAGCAGCTGGTGGAGGAGGTAAGAGCCGGCGGCCATCGACTTCCCGGTCCCGGGCGTCCCAATCAAAAGGCGCCGCCGCACTTTAAACTTTTTCTTTAGGTCTTCAGTGCCGAACTCTCCGGTTAAATCGCCCCGGACAATCCGCCAGACCCGCTCCACCTCGGCGGTAACGTAGCAGTCCCTCACATCGAGCCCCTCCCGCAGCGCGTGCGGCCACTTCTGCTCCGAGGTGAGTATCATCAGCCGGGGACGCGGCGGGCGAAACTGCTCTGCATCTTCCACCGGCAGGAAAGTTACGCCGTCCTGCCTGTACTCCCACAACTCTTGGGGTGCCTGGCCTGCTTTCACCTCCATTTTCATCTCCATCTCATCATCCTCCTCCTCCTCGGGAAACCCCAAGACGTGGCTCCACTGTGCGTTGAGCACAGAGTCGTAGAGTCCCTCCGGTAGCGGTAGTCTGTCAATTTCCTCATCCCGCATTGCCTCCTCCTCCACCCTTCGGCGCCGCGCCGCGGGTTGCCGCGTGTCGCTGGCGGAACGCTCTTCCTTCTTAGCAGCATGCGCCCTCTTCTGCCCTGCAGGCATCTTTTCCTTGACTTTTTTTTTCACCTTTGCGCAGTGTTGATGGCTTGCGCTGCAGCCGAACACCAGCCACCAGCCAAAAGGGGAGTGAGAGGGGGCGAGGCAACAAAAAAAAAAGTGCCTCTCAGCCCCCGAAGAGGGGGCCGACCGCAACACGCCCGCCAGCCGCGGCAAACCGGCCAAAGAGACCCACGCGAAATACGCCGAAAGGAGGAGGCAAAAATATTTTAAAAAAAAATAAAATAAAAATAAAAATATGCCTCTCTGGTTGAGGTCATATCGTCCCTATTCCTTAAGGGGCGAGAGGGCCCCAGAGTGGGGGGGAGCCACAGTTTGGCCCGCTGCGCCCCAACGTCCCCCACAGAAAAAAAAAACGAAATTTCTTCCACGCGCACGCAGCCACACCGCTCATGGGCCCAAAATACGCACGGCCGTGATGTCCGGGCCCCCGGTGGGGGTTCACCGAGTGGCGGTCTGCGGGGGCCCGCCGCCAACAGACGCCCTTCCGCGTGGAGGGCGCCCGTCGCAGCGGCAGCAGCGGGGGGTTGGGGCGGGAAGAAAAACAAAGAAAAATAATAAAGAAACCAAAAACTACAACACTTGCGCCGCTCTTCAGCGCGGCATCGTGGGAAAAAAAAACGAAAATAAAAACCATCGGCAAAGAAACAGGGGAGCCGCAGAAAGCTATCCCTCATCTGTTTGGCCCCGCCTGGGGGCACGTGCCTCCCGCGGGCTTCTGTCTGCGAAGTCCCCCGCCCACAACGCCGCCACTCTCCCCACTGCGCCAACCGCAGTCAAGTCAAGTGTGCACCGTTCAATGATGACGGAGAAACACACAGACGCACAAAAAAAAAATACTTGTCTCTCCCCTCACTCACAGCCATGCCGCTCCCCATGCACTCCCAACAAAGGCAAAAACGCACTGAACGGATGGCTTGAAACACGAGGAGCCCATGCCCCCGCAACTCGGCGCACAGTCACGGCGGACGGCTAACCGCACGCCCCGCACCCCCGCCGCCTATAAGAAGCGGCATTTATCGGCAGCAGCCTGCAGTTGGCCAGCAACCTCCGCGTCAAGTTGCACCTGGTACTGCTCCACCTTTCTCTCCCAGAAATCGCTGGCACTCTTAAAACTTCGACTCCGCTTTTCCTCCTCCGAGATAATACACTGCTGCCTTGTCCTCATCGGCGTGCACGCAGTGTGCTGGATGTAAATGATCTCCCACTCCATCGCTTCCTTCAGCACCTTCCAGTTATTGAAGTTGCGCCTCATGTAGTTCATGAATGCAGCCACCTCACTGGCGGTGGTGTGGGGAACATCTTGCTTTCTCACTTGCAGCCCGACAAACGTATTATCTTCACCGCCTGCTCT
>NW_021705346.1:1327-3080 GCF_003719485.1 Trypanosoma conorhini | reverse complement strand
GGAGCGGATGCGCAAAGAAATGACGTGGGAGGAGGGGAGGGGCGATACCGAGTGGTGCTCACGGTGAAAAACGGCAGCGGCTCGGCATACGTCGACGGGCAGCTTGTGGGGAGTTTGGTAGGGAAACCTCCATCTACTGAGCTGTTTCCTCCGCATCTGCCTCCTCGCGAGCAAACTCCGCGTGAGAAGCCGCCGGAGAGGGTCTCGCACATCTTCTTTGGGGCCTATGGGGGCGGCGAAGAAAACGCAGAGTTCCACGTGACGCTGACGAACGTCTTTCTGTACAGCCGGCTGCTGAAGGACGCGGAGCTGAAGGCGCTCGTGACGGAGAAGCCCAGCGCCCCGGCAGAGGAGGCGCCGACGTCGGCCACTGCGCAGGGAGGGCCCGGAAACGCATCAGTCGCCGGTCAGGGAGGCAAAGACAAGCGCGACAGTTCCGTGCGTGGGCATCTGTCTGCGGTGTCGCTGCTGCCGCTTCTGCTGGGGCTGTGGGCGTGTGTGTCGCTCCTCTGAGCCGGAGAACACGACAGCGAGGGAGGAGGCGGTGCGACCCGCGCTGAAGTGTGTGCAGAGTGTGTTTGACCTTCGTTGATTGTTCTCTTCAGTGCAGTCCCTTTTTTCTTTTCTTCTTATGTTAAATAATTCTTGCTTTCTTTTCTTGCTTACACTCTCGCTGTGGAGGGGGCGAGAGCTCCCCGCGTGGCTGCTTGCGTCTCTGCCCAGTGCACGCAGGCGGGGGACGGTGCACCGCAGCGATGGGGCGCGCAGGGGGTGACGCGTGGCCCGCGAAGGACACCACGCACACCGAAGGGGCTGTGAGGTATAAATGACCGGTGCGACCGTGAGGAGGAGTGCAATGAAGCGAAATGTTCACCGCCTTTGCTTTTGCCGCGTGCAGAAAATGCACGCGCAGTTTTGCGAAGCCACGCGACAGCTCGCTGCCGCTTCACTTTCTTTTCCTTGGGGAGGAGACACTGTGGAGGGAAGTAATTTTTCTTTTGGGGTTTGTGGGGGATTTATGCATGACGCAGGACGATTTTTTTTCTCTCTTTTTTCTTCTTTGCTTTTTTTCATATTTCCCGTGGCTGGCCGCCGCTTGGGCTGCGGTGCCGGCTCCGGCCTCAGTTGTTGCTTCATTTCCCTTCCTGCGCCTCTGCCGTGCGTGTGTGTTTGTCTGTGTGCCGCCACACGCCTCACTCTTCTCCCTCTTTGTGTTGCGTGCATGCAGGCACACACACACAACCGACGTGCACGCGGTGCGCCTGTAGTGCCGTGCAGGTGGATGGCCTTTCCGCAGCCTGCGCTGGCAGTGCCGTGTGCGGCTGCGGTTTCCTCGCGGGCCGTGAAGAGAAGGGAAGGAAAACGCACAGCATGAGGGGGAGTGCGCTGTGGCTAACTCGTTTTCCTTGCGGGAGCCGCCTCATTTGGGTGGTGGCTTCTGGCCCACTTCCCGTGTGCATGTGCGTGTGGGGGCGGCTGCGCTTCGCTGCTCCGTCGTGGGTGCCTGCTGGCGTTGTGTGCGTCTTTCTTGCGTGGCTGCGTGGAGTTGCTCGGCTGCCGCCTTTTTCTTCTTGCCACCTGCTCTCTTCGCTGTCTCCGCTGCACTCCCTCTCCATCCCTCTACTTCTCTTGTTTCCTGCGTCCTTTTCCCCGCTGACTTCAGCGAGTCTGCCACTCTACGGCCACTACTACAACTTTTGCCGATGACGACGCTGGCGGTGCGGCGCCGTGCGGTGTGCGCCCTGGCGCTCCT
>NW_021705346.1:0-1280 GCF_003719485.1 Trypanosoma conorhini | reverse complement strand
ATCGCGTTTCTCGTGGCTGGCCACCACTTGGGCTGCGGTGCCGGCTCCAGCTTCAGCTGTTGCTTCATTTTCTTCCTGCGCCTCTGCTGTGCGTGTGTGTTTGTCTGCGTGCCGCCACACGATTCTCCCTTCTCCCTCTTTGCGTTGCGTGTCTGCAGGCACACACACACACACACGACCGACGTGCACGCGATGCGCCTGTAGTGTCGTGCAGGTGGATGGCGCTTCCACAGCCTGCGCTGGCAGTGCCGTGTGCGGCTGCTGCTGCGGTTTCCTCGCGGGAAGTGAAGGGAAGGGAAGGAAAACGCACAGCACGAGGGGGAGTGCGCTGTGACTAACTCGTTTTCCTTGCGGGAGCCGCCTCATTTGGGTGGTGGTTGCGGGCCTACTTCCCGTGTGCATGTGCGTGTGGGGGCGGCTGCGCTTCGCTGCTCCGTCGTGGGTGCCTGCTGGCGCTGTGCGTCTTTCTTGCGTGGCTGCGTGAAGTTGCTCGACTGCCGCCTTTTTCTTTTTGTCACCTACTCTCTTCACTGTCTCCGCTGCACTCCCTCTCCATCCCTCTACTTCTCTTGCTTCCTGCGTCCTTTTCCCCGCTGACTTCAGCGACTCTGTCACTCTACGGCCACTACTACTACTTTCGCCGATGACGACGCTGGCGGTGCGGCGCCGTGCGGTGTGTGCCCTGGCGCTCCTCGCGCTGCTCTGCGGCTGCTGCTGCGGGGCGGGAACTGAGGAGGCTGCGACTGAAGTGAAAGTGTCGGTGGAGGTGTCGTGCCCTAAAACAGACGGCAAGTTGTTTTGGCGCGTTGCCGGCAAGGGGGATTCTGCTGCCTGGAGGGAGTGTCCTCAGGCGGTGACGGGTGCGCAGAGCAGCGAAAGCGCTGCTTACGGTAATACCCTCTGCCTCGTGGCCGGTTCGGTGTACCTGGAGAAGTTCCCGACGGGGAACTGCCCTGCACCCCAGCCAGCGGCGGGCACAGACTCTGTTGCGTTCACGATGAACTGTACGGCGGCCGCAAACAGTGCGCTGCACAATCTGACGAAGAGCAAAGATGGCACCCTCACCCTCAATCCAACGGACAATCCACTGGGCGAGTCCGGCGATTGTGAGTACCCAACCTCCAGTCAAACCGCGACGCAAGTGCAGCCTGAACCCCAATCTACAGAACAACAGCAGCCAGCAGGCCCACCACAACAACAACCGGCAAATGCAGCAGCAGCGTCATCTTCGGCGCGAACTCATGACGGAGACCGTACGAGGAATAGGGGCTCCACTGCTA
>NW_021705352.1:497-3061 GCF_003719485.1 Trypanosoma conorhini | reverse complement strand
TAGGGGAGGGGAATCACAAAAAAAAAAAAGAAGAAAAGCCAACGGATTAAATAGTGGCGGCCGCCTGAGTTCGCCGTGGCCCCTCACGATCTAATACGAGGAGAAGCAGCAGCCCACTCGCCCAAGGAGAGGTGCCGCCGTGCGAAGTTTCTTGGGGGGCCACGCGCTCAGTCAACCTCCTCCACCTTTGGCCCCGACGACGACGACGGGGGCGCGCCGCCGGGCATTCCTCCGGGCATACCTCCGGGCATACCGCCGGGCATTCCTCCAGGCATACCGCCGGGCATGCCGCCACCCGCGCCCATGCCCTGGTACATCTTCGTCATGATGGGCGTGCACACGTTCTCCAGCTCCTTCTGGCGGTGCTCGTACTCCTCCTTGCTGGCCTCATGGTTGTTGTTCAGCCATTGCAGAGCCTCCTCCACGGCACTCGTGATTGTGTTCTTGTCGGCCTCGTCAATCTTGCCGGCCACGTTCGGCTCGTTCACGGTGTTCTTCATCGAAAAGGCGTAGTTCTCCAGGCCGTTCTTTGCATCGATGCGCTCCCGCTGCTCCTTGTCCTGCGCCTCGTACCTGGCCGCCTCCGACACCATGCGCTCGATGTCGTCCTTGCTCAGACGGCCCTTGTCGTTCGTGATGACGATCTGGTTGCGCTTGCCAGTGCCCTTCTCCTCCGCGGAGACGTTCAGGATGCCGTTGGCGTCGAGGTCAAAGGTCACCTCAATCTGCGGCACGCCGCGCGGCGCCGGCGGGATGCCGGACAGGTCGAATGTGCCGAGCAGGTGGCAGTCCTTCGTCATCGCACGCTCGCCCTCGAAGACCTGGATGTGCACGCCCGGCTGGTTGTCCGCGTAGGTCGAGAAGATCTGGCTCTTCTTGGTGGGGATCGTCGTGTTGCGCTTAATCAGCGACGTCATCACGCCGCCGGCAGTCTCGATGCCCAGCGTCAGCGGCGTCACGTCAAGCAGCAGCAGGCCCTCCGTCTGCTTGCTCTTGCCGCCGGTGAGGATGAAGGCCTGCACGGCGGCGCCGTACGCCACAGCCTCGTCGGGGTTGATGCTCTTGTTCAGCTCCTTGCCGCCAAAGAAGTCGGACACCAGCTGCATCACCTTCGGGATGCGGGTGGAGCCGCCGACGAGCACCACATCGTGCACGGCGCGCTTGTCCATCTTGGCGTCCTGCAGCACACGCTCCACCGGCTGCAGCGTGCCACGGAAGAGGTCGCCGCAGAGCTCCTCGAAGCGGGCACGGGTGATGGTCGTCTGGAAGTCCACGTTGTCGAACAACGCGTCGATCTCGATCGTCGCCTGCGCCGCGGACGACAGCGTGCGCTTGGCGCGCTCGCAGGCGGTGCGGAGGCGGCGCAGCGCGCGCTGGCTCGTCGTCATGTCCTTGCCCCTGTTCTTCCGCTTGAACTCGTCCGTGAAGTGCGAGACGAGGCGGTTGTCGAAGTCCTCGCCGCCCAGGTGCGTGTCGCCGTTCGTCGCCTTCACCTCGAAGATGCCGCCGTCGATCGTCAGCAGGGTGACGTCGAACGTGCCGCCGCCGAGGTCGAAGATGAGCACGTGGCGCTCCTTGCCCTCCTCCACCTTGTCCAGCCCGTACGCAATGGCGGCGGCCGTCGGCTCGTTGATGATCCGCAGCACCTCCATCCCCGCAATCGTGCCGGCGTCCTTCGTCGCCTGCCGCTGCGAGTCGTTGAAGTACGCCGGCACCGTCACCACGGCCTTCTTCACCTGCTTCCCCAGGTACGACTCCGCAACCTCCTTCATCTTCAGCAGCACCATCGAGCTCACCTCCTCCGGGTTGAACGTCTTCGTCTCGCCGCGGAACTGCACCTGGATCACCGGCTTGTCGTCGCCCTTCGCGATGACCTTGAAGGGCCAGTGCTTCATGTCCGACTGCACAACGGAGTCGCTGAACTTCCGCCCAATGAGGCGCTTCGCGTCGAAGACGGTGTTCGTCGGGTTCATCGCAACCTGGTTCTTCGCGGCATCGCCGATCAGGCGCTCCGTGTCGGTGAACGCCACGTACGACGGCGTCGTGCGGTTGCCCTGATCGTTCGCAATGATCTCCACGCGCTCGTTCTGCCACACACCGACGCACGAGTACGTCGTGCCGAGGTCGATGCCGATGGCGCCTTCGAAGGTCATTTTGCTCCCGCTGTTTGGTTTGCCTGCCTTTTGCTTTTCTCGCCGATGCTTGAAACTTTCAACTTCTGTTGGCTCAGGCGCACCCGCGCCGCAGGGCAGCGGGGGGAGAGGAGAAATGGAGGGCGTGCGGAGGCACACACACACACACACACACACGCAGGCGGCAGCGGCGCCTTCCGCAGCCGCAGCGCCCCCAACCGCGCAAGCACCACCGCGGCAGCAACAGTAACAACAATAACCGTAACAACAATAGTAATAATAGTAGTAATAATAGTAATAATAATAATAATAATAGGGGAGGGAAATCAAACAAAAAAAAAAGAAGAAAAGACCAAACGGAATTAAATAGTGGCGGCCGCCTGAGTTCGCCGTGGCCCCTCACGATCTAATACGAGGAGAAGCAGCAGCCCA
>NW_021705352.1:0-472 GCF_003719485.1 Trypanosoma conorhini | reverse complement strand
CGCGCCGCAGGGCAGCGGGGGAGAGGAGAAATGGAGGGCGTGCGGAGGCGACCCACACACACACACACACACACGCAGGCGGCAGCGGCGCCTTCCGCAGCCGCAGCGCCCCCAACCGCGCAAGCACCACCGCGGCAGCAACAGTAACAACAATAACCGTAACAACAATAGTAATAATAGTAGTAATAATAGTAATAATAATAGTAATAATAATAATAGGGGAGGGGAAATCACAAAAAAAAAGAAGAGGGAGAAAAGCCAACGGATTAAATAGTGGCGGCCGCCTGAGTTCGCCGTGGCCCCTCACGATCTAATACGAGGAGAAGCAGCAGCCCACTCGCCCAAGGAGAGGTGCCGCCGTGCGAAGTTTCTTGGGGGGCCACGCGCTCAGTCAACCTCCTCCACCTTTGGCCCCGACGACGACGACGGGGGCGCGCCGCCGGGCATTCCTCCAGGCATTCCTCCGGGCATT
>NW_021705358.1:0-3039 GCF_003719485.1 Trypanosoma conorhini | reverse complement strand
TTTTTTCTTTTGACTAGTGCTTGGATGCTTTGAAGTTAACCTGCCTTACAATCATCGATGCCTCGCCGACGCGGGGGAAAAAGAAGCGCGGCCCAGCCCCTGCACCGCCGCCGCCGCCGCCTGCAAGACGCGGAGACGCGCTACAGTTTAGGGTGCTTCTTCTCAGCGACGGGAACCACCGCGCAACCCTCGCCGGCCGGCCTCTCTTCTCCGGCCAGGAAGCGCCTCATGCGCTCCTCCACGCACACGCCCGCCTTGCCCAGCTCCTCCGACACAGGGAAGTGGTCTGGCGTGAGCGCCAGCAGGTGCACGCGCGGGACGGCGGCTGGGTGGATTGTCGGCAAGCCCCGCGCATTCGGCAGACGGATCGCCCATCCGCAAATATCCACGGCGGAATTCGGCGGTTTGCGGCCGTAGTCCGCGGAGCGGTGAAGCGCACTGTGCCGCATGCGGTGGCCAAACGCCCACCGTTCTGGACGCCGAAAAGGACCGCATTGGAGCGGCGCAGGAACTTGCTGCTTCGCCGCCTCGCACAGCAGCGACGAACGCGTCTCCGCAATGTCGCATTTGCTCGCTGAATGGAGCGGTGCTCGCGACCGGTGCCGGGGGAGGCGGCAAGCTGCGGCCTCGCCAGGGCAGTCTGCGCCCCGCGCCCCGCCAGTGTGCCGGTTGCGGCGGCGGATGGCCGACCCACCGCCACAAAGGAGCGCGCCGACACCTTGGCGCGAGTGTGCGCCGCCACGTCTGATTTCCCTTTTGGGGAGCTTGACGCTGCGTTGCGGGAGGTGCGTCTCCGGAGTGCGCCGGGGCTTGGTGCGCTTCACTGCGAGGCCCTGCACCAACCGCCCCTCGCCGCCTGCAAGGAACTCGCGGCCGCGTTCAACAGGAGCATCGGCGACGGTGGCACTCCGGATTCCCGGGAAGTGGGCATTGTGACTATCCCGCCCCTCAAGCCTGGGAAGCCGGGCAAATGATTCCCGCCTCGCTTCGGCCCGTCGCCCTCACTAGCTGCCCGCGCAAGCTCGTGGAAAGAATTGTGGCGCGACGCATCCGCGGCACTGTTGAAGCCCAACTTCTTCCCCAGCAAGCTGGGTTTCGCCCTGGTCGCTCCACGCTGGATCCGCTGACTCGCCTGATTGCTGGGATCATTTCACCATGGCAAGCGGGGGAAGGTCGGTGCGGTGCTAGTGGGTCACGCTGGGGCCTTCGGCTCGGTTGATCGCGGCCGCATCCTTCACGCACTCCGCGCGCACAAGGTGGCGCCGTGCCTGAGCCGGTGGGAGGCGGACTTCCTGCACAGCCGCGCGGCCAAAAGCCGCGTGTACAAAATGCGCTCTCCGCACCGGTTCATTTCACCCGCGGCGTCCCGCAGGGTTGCGTGCTCGGCCCGCTGCCGCCCACCGTTGCCGCGAACAGCCTCGGTGAGGAACCGGTGTGCATCCCCAACCTTGAACTCGCTTTCTTCACTGATGACTTGACCGCCACCACTCGTGCCACCGAGAGAGGGAGAGGCGCTATGGAGTGCACGCTGCGGCAGGCGTTGGGCTGCACTTAAAGATGGGCGGAGCAGGACAACATGGAGACCAGCGCCGTGAAGAAGTGCGCGCTGTCTTGGCACCGCCCTCACGGAAAGCCTGCGGCCGCACGCGGGAGGGGCCCGCTTGTCGCAGGATTACCTCCCGCGGTCGTCGGGGCGGTTTTGACCCAGCCATTGCGCGGGGTTGGCCGGCAGGCGCGGGGGTACTTCGCCGTCGCAAAAACAAGACTTATGGAGATAAAGGCGGCGTCTGAGAAAACGCGGGGGCCAAAATGCGAGACGCTTCGTCCGCCGCCCAAGACCCTCACTGTTGGGTCCCCCAACTCCTCTACGGAGCAGTGGCGCGCTGCAACACGGCTTCGCCGTCGGCGCTGGAGCGCCGGGAGAAGCTCCACACCCGCGCCGCCGGCGTCATCGCTGGCGTTCCCGTCAGGGCCTCTCGGGCGGCTGCTGAAGAGGAGGCTCGTCTTCTCTCGCTGGAGGGTGCTGCGTCGGTGCGGGGTGCCAACTGCAGTAGTGCGTACGCGACGGCGGGTTAGGGCGACACGCCGAGGCTCTTTTCCCGCCTTCCAACCCGACAAACTCAGCCCTCCGCCTGATGGCGGGTAAGTTGCACGAGCGTGGGTGCTTTTGGCACGCCCCATTGCTGCGGGGCCCCTCGATGCCGCCAACGCGCGTATGTACCTTGACGCGTCGCCGCCGGGTGGATTGGGCGCCGGTGCCGATCCGGAGGAGAGACACAAGGGATGCATGCTGCTGGCGGAGTCGAAGGCGCATGCCGTCCTCTACACTCCCAATGGGCGGACAGCTCCGTGGAGCTCGGAGTGGGGACTGGCGGCGCCGCCCGCTCAACTCAGCGCCAGGCGCGCGTACGTGCAGCGTGAAGTGTGGCGGCGGCCCTCTGGCGTGCGGCAGCGGGGTGAGGTACCAGGCCACGCAACGGGGCCCCGCTGAGCTCCTGCTATGCGTTCTGAAAACGTCCGGCAGGCGCGTGGCGGGCGTATTTACAGCCTCACCGTCGCTTTTCCTGAGCGCACATGGAACGGGCCCGACCCAAGTTACGGACCGGGTGCTCCGCCGCATTTGGAGCGTCATTGCCGGCCCGCTCCGTCGTGGCGCGTGCGCCTGCGTTTTAACTTCATTTTTTTGGGCGCGCCGGCGCCCCTCACACACACAGCGAGGCGGCTGATGAACTTGCGAAAGCAGCGCTGGGGAAAGTTCAGGACGCACCCGCGCGGATGGCGGACATCCGCACCGCCACCCGCCGCCGCCGCGCACAGAAAACTGAGGGGGCCGCCATTATCCCCGCAGGACCCGACAGCCAGCGCCGGCGCCTCGTCGTGGATGGCGCGAGTCCGCAAACAGCCCCGCCGACGCGTGCAGGGGAGTTGGTTATGGCGCGGTGCTGCGCGGGCGCCTCGCCTCACTTGGGTGGGCCGCGCAGCCAACAGCCCTCCCAAAAAAAAATGTACGATGGTGTCGGCTGCCCCGAGCATAGAGGA
>NW_021705357.1:0-3041 GCF_003719485.1 Trypanosoma conorhini | reverse complement strand
GACCAATGCGATGAAGCGAAAAAAAGAAAAGAACTGAGGGATGTTAAAGGCGCCACTAAATGCCTTGCTTGTACTAACAAAGGGTTTCCCTCCCAACCCTTATCATTTACTGTTGTTGTTTTTGTTATTACTTTTTATTTTTATTCCTTCTGGTTTTTTGCTTTAATGGACGTGAATGTACGGGTACAAAAGTCTATATAAATGTCCTACACAGGTATATCTAGACGAACATGTATGGGCAGGGCGGTGTTCTGCTCTTCTCACGGGCGTGGCCTGCCGTTTTTTTTCCGTTTTGCTTTTGTGTTTTTTTTTCCACTTTTTTTTGTTTTGACGACGTTGACCTTCCGTGATGCGTGGCTCCACCGACCTGTTCCACATGTGTGCTGCTTAGTGTTGATTGCCTTCTTTTTCGTATTCCCCTTTAGTATCGGCCGGTTTCAGTGGGGGAGTTTTCTTCGTTTGCAGCGCCACCGTCTCGCCCTCCCCCACCCTCGGACAGAGACAGACGTACAGACAGAGTTGTATTGGACAGAGTGCGGGGCCAAGAACAGAGTGGAAGGGTGAGCATGCGTGCGAGAGGGAGCGGGGTGGAGAGAGAGAGAGAGAGAGTTGAGTGTATACATGAGGAAACGCAAATGATTCTGTGGGAATGAAACGGGGTGCGTGTGTGTGTAGGAGGGGGCTAACCACTCTTTTTTTTTTTTCTCTGCTTCCCCGTCACTGCCGCACAAGCACACAATCGTGAAGTTTAATTTATCGTTTCTTTTCTCTTGCGTGTCTGTGTGAGAAAGAAGGAGGAAGAGTGATTTATCGTCTTCCCACTTCCCGTTGATCTCCTCTTCCTCTTCCTCTTCCTCCTCCTCGCCACTCGGATCGTTGTCGTCATTGCTTGGGTGGTTGGGGGCGTTATACTTTTCTGTTGCTGTTATTTATTTCTTCTTTTTTTTTCGTCGAGCCTCTTTTGCTTTGCGGTGAGGTGTGCTGCGGGGCGGTGCGGCCGCGTCCGAGCCTCTTCGCCCCTCCCGCAATGCGCCCCTCGCGGTGTCTGCCGCACAATGCATGCACGCGGTTGTTGTACTTCGCCTATGCACTGCGGACGCTCGCTGTGTGGGGCCACGGCGGTTTTGTGCCCAACACCTCAAACCCGCCGAGTCGCTTCACGGACGCCGTGCCCCTCTTCTTCATACGGGCGGGGCGGCGGCGCCTCTTCCACACACCACGATGTTTGCACACACTTATTTTCTCCACGCTTGTTGCGTGCTCACGATGCTAATTGCCTCACACGCCCACTTGGGCTCCCTCGGCTTTCGTTTTGTTTTTGTTTGTTTTATTTTCCCCTTTCCTTCTTTGCGAGGAGACAACTAACAGAGAGGATGAATCCTCCTCCAGGAACGCGTGCGGTGCTTCGGTACATATATATATATGTATATGTTTTCCCCCATTCATGTTGTTTTAGTTTTAGTTTTAGTTTTTTGTTTGTTATTTCTTCTTTCTTCGCATGCAACAAGTTTGTCTGTTTGTGTGTTTGGTTTTTAACTGCGTTTCTGTGCCCGCTGTTTCTGCCTCCTCTGCGACCCCGCCCCTCCCCCGCTCCCTTCCCTTCCCTCCCCTACTCCTCCATCTTTTTTTTTTTGTTTTCTCTGCCGCCCCCGCCTCCTCCCGCGCGGGCGGCGTGAGGGGCTGCCTCGGCCAACGGACGCGGGGGCCGCGTCAATCGCCCCACCGAAAGAGAGGGCCCTCTCAAGCAAAACGAGGAACTGAAGAAAAAGGCAAGGAAAAGGAGGAAGAGTGAAGCGACAGGGAGGCAACTACAGGAGCGATATATCTTGACGTGTAGGCGAAGCGCACATACCGACGCCGCAGCGCGCTTCCAATGCTCTCACTTATAATGGGAGTAGACTCCTTGGAGCTCCTGCGCCAGGATGGCAGCACAGTGGACGCCGCCACTGCCCTCAAAGGGAAGAAGTATTTGCTGCTATACTTCTCCGCCAGTTGGTGCCCTCCGTGCCGACTGTTTACCCGACAGCTGGCGGAGTTTTACGAGTCATTTCATGAGAGTCACGGTTTCGAGGTCATCTTTCTTTCACGCGACCGTGGCGAGGGCCCCATGCGGGCGTACTTCTACAACCAAAAGTACAGTCGCCTGGCGCTTCGTGGCGGGGAGGGTTCGCACGGTGACTGGCTCGCGGTACCGTATGCGCGGGCAAATGCGATTGGGCCGGCACTGATGCAGAGGTATGCGGTCCAGGGCATCCCGACGTTGCTCCTGTTTGACCTGGAGACCGCTGAGCTCTTGACACGGAACGCACGCAACTTAGTGGCGCGTAACTTGGATACAGCCGAGGGGTTTCCATGGGCTGGCGATGCAGACACGGAGCTCATGAAGGGGCTTTCTTGGTATCAGTTAATTCTGATGTTCATTATGCTGATGGTGCTGTATTACCTGTCGCGGTGATGTGCGCTCAGAGCTGCAACTCCATGTATCGACCGTATTTGGTTTCACTCTGGTTGCTGCTGTTTTTTTTCCCCGTTTTTTTTATGCTCACTTGATACGATCTCCCGTTATATCCCCATTGCCGTTTTTTTTTGGATCTTGTGATGTTTCTTGATATTTCTTACCAGCGATGCCGCGGTGGGGGGCCAGTGTGTGCGCGTGTGTGTGTGCGCACTTTCTTGCCCTCCCCAACCCGTCACTAATGCTACCACTGCCACCGCTGCTCGCCTCACGGAGGGAGTCTGGCGGTTGCGCGGCCTCGAAAGCTGCCGCCCCCTTGAGTCCACCACAAGGGCCCAGTTGCCGTCGTGTTGTGTGCCTGCCTGAATTCGCTTCCTCACTGCCGGGCGTGTGTGTGGGAGGAATCTGCGCTTCAGTTGGGGCGTTGGGGGGGATCTTGGGCGCAGTGGGCACAAGTTGCTCTCTCCCCTCCATTGCTTTCCCTGTTGTTTAGAGAAATACTTGGGACAAAGCCTTGACCAGGCGCACATAAAGTTCGAGTGAGAGCCACCCACGAGTATGACCAGCTTGACGCTCAAGCACTACT
>NW_021705356.1:0-3043 GCF_003719485.1 Trypanosoma conorhini | reverse complement strand
AAGGGACGAGACCTGCCCTTGAACGCCATTTCCCCCTTCCATCGTCAGAGACGGTGCATGTTTGTGTGTGCGTGTGTGTTTGTTTTCTTCACAGCTCCAAGTACTTTTTGTATTTAAACACGCACTTCTTTTTTTTTCCCCGGTCTTTGGTTCCAATGACCCTCTTGATGCATCCATGTCGCCGCCTGGGAGGGGCGTCAGACTCTCTTCCCGTGGCAAGGCCCAAGCAGGTCCTCATGAGTGGGGGAAGCGGAGGTCGGGTGCACTGCCTGGCCGCGCATGTGTGCCTTGCTGCGCGGCCAGGCGGAGAAAACCCCCCTGGGCCAACAAACAGCGGTGGTGCTGGCACGTTGGACGGGAGCAGCGCCCCGGGCCCCAGGGCGGGATAACATGAGTCCCCATAAAGGAGGATGAGGGAAAGAGGGAGTAGGAGAAGAAGAAAAAACACGATCGTTCGCAGGAAATCAATAACTGACAAGGGATTGGGCGAATAACGTTTTCAAAATAAAACAAAGATGGAGTGAGAGCGAGGGAAAAAGAAAATAAGACAGCCGTCCTTGAGCGACGAGGAAAATGAATACGTTGCCGTTCTTTGCCTCGTCCCGTTTTTCTTTCACGTTCTCAACTGCTGAAAGCTGAGGAAAAACCTACAAAAGAAGCAATGTATTGTGTCGACTGCTCCCTGCGTACTTGCCCTCTTTCCTCGTGTATTATCTCGGTGGCATTGTTCAGGTAAAAAAGGGAAACAAAGACACGAAAAAAAGAGGCAGCTTCAACATCCCTCGCGTACCAACAAACTCAAACAATAAAATCAAACCAAGAAAGAATTTAAGGAGTTCACTGAGTAGTATATTCTGCAGTTGAGGTACACATGATTCCACAGCAACAAAGCTTTGACAGTACATCCGATCCCGTCGTGGGTGTGAGCCGGCACCTCGCGAAACGTTCGGATGGGACGCTTTGCATGGTGGTGGTTGACCCTGCTACCCGAAAGCTTTTGATCCCCTGCAACTGCATATACCCCACCCGGGCGCAGCAGCGTGCCACAATTCCAAGCCTGTGCCAGTTGTTCCTTCAAGGTCGGTGTCGTCAAGGCCCGCAGTGCCACCAGGTTCACGCGAGCGTGGATGCGGTTGTGGCACTGCGAAGTCAAGTGGGAAGTCTTCCGTGGTGTTGCACTCTGCACGGAGACAGAGACCACGCTAATGCGATGAATGAGCGCTCATGGCTTTCAAAGGTGGTGCTGTACATCCCTGAAGTTAGCTTTGAGGGTGGTTATGTTCCGCTGAGGCGTCTCAGTTACACTCCTTCTCTACGACGTATACTGAAGGAGAGACCGGATCGTTTGATGCCAGAAGTTGATGAAAAAGACATTGGCGACAAAGCTGGTGCGCGAGGTGAAGGATCTCGTTTGGTGCTAGATGCAAGTGACCAACCTATATGCCGTCTGCACATTTTTGACCGATGCCGATATGCGGACGACTGCAGATTTTTGCACTTGTGCAAGGAAATAACAAATTCCTACTTCACTTCTCAGGACGCTGGGAACGCCAAACCAGCTTCCCGGGGTCAGCAAAATACATCTGTATTTACTTCCGTGTCGCGGCAGCAGAAGCTTCGAGGGTATCCGCTGCAATACTCAGCAAATGAATCTGTGCCGAGCAATGCACCTTCTCAGGTCTGGTCATTTACCTGCCAGAACACGTGGGATGTGTCTGCGGCTTCATCCTGGCCCATGTATCCCGCACCTGAATTGGCAGAAGTCACAGCTGCAAGAGGAGGAGCAAGGGCCGCGATGATGGTCCAGCAAGTACCACCACCAAGTCCCACCCCAGTGACGCCAAATGGAAGTTTCTGTGCACCAACTGTGGAGGGCAGTGTGCAGGGTTTGTCGTTTCCAGAGAATGCCTACATGAACGGATCATACACTTTAGAGCCAACGTTACTGGTCGCAAAGACGCCCCCGTGTGCAAATGCGCATAGAGCATCGTCGAGTATCAAAGTTTCATTAAGTTTGCTTGAAAGTGACGGTGAAATGGACGCCGATCGCCCAGCTTGGGACGAAGATTCCCCGTCGTCGTCACCAGACGGTGTTTCGGGGCTTCCTGCAGTTACAGGTGGAACTGCCTCGAAGCGCCATTGGCAGCACAACCCATACCGTGCCGCATCACTTTTTACCTGAGGACCCACAGATAAGTTGCTCCTTTTTGCGTTTCTGTGTTTTGGGGGGTCTTCTTTCTCTTTTCTTCCTTTTCGTACTCCACTTCCATTTGTTTTTGCTTGTTTCTTCGTAAATTATATCAGAAAGTACACACGGGAAAAAAAAAAGAAATAATCAAAAAAAAGACTGGACTTCTATGGTCCGCCTATTCCATTTTACTTCCTAGTTGCCTGATGTTGTACACTTTCGCGGGCGAAGGAAGTCGGCTTTTATTCTCGATATTGTTGATGGTGTCTGACTGTATTTTGGGGGTTATTTTGTTTTCGGTTTTTGTTGTTGTTGTTGTTGTTTTTTGCTGATTTTCGACATTTTCCCCCCGTTTTGCCCCCCTAGCTTCGGGTGGCACCCAGGACGCTCATGTTCTCACAACCCACCCACTTCCCCCCTTGGGAAAGGGACCTTTTCGAAGGAGGGGGTGGTAGAAAAGCGGGGCACTTCAGCTGGTCGGTTTTTATTGTTGTTGAAATTGACTGGGCGTGCGCGCGTATGTGCGAGTTGGGGGAGTGGGGCGAGTTTGATCTGCGGGGTTTCTGTGTGTGTGTGTGTGTGTAAATATGTATATTCATTGTGATATACCAGTCCGTAATTCGTGTCTCTTGTTTTTTTGTTTTCTTTTTTCTCACGGTTGCCGTTCACACGCCTCGATGAAACCCCAACACAAATTTGTTCCCTGTCCGCCGACTTGCACACGCACACACAATTGGAGTTGCGGTGGAGGGCGAATGACGCCGCGGGAGAGGGAAAGAAAAAGGAGTGAGTAACTGGCATGGGGCCGAGTTACGAGTGGGAAGAAACCACGTATATTATTATTTATTGCTGGGA
>NW_021705349.1:2078-3065 GCF_003719485.1 Trypanosoma conorhini | reverse complement strand
TAGGGGGGAACGCGAGACGCCCTGGGGATGGCGGCGCATAGAGAGGAGGATAGAGAGATCAATGTACAACTCGGCGACCGGGGAGCTGCTGGAGTGGGGAGTGAAAACTTTCTGCGCCTATTTTTCTCCTCTTTTAGTTTTTGAGTTTTTTTTACATACCACTGTGTTTTTTTTTGTGCGTGTGTGGCTCCACTTATATCTTTCTGCCTCTGCCCTGCCCTGTTGGGCTCATTTGTTTGACTCCCTCTGTGCTGGAAAGATGGTACAAAAGAAGGCGGAGGGAATAACAATAACTAAGAGCACTGTTGGGCGAAAGCGGCAGTCGTGTGTTAGCCTCGGTGGCTAAAGGATAAAAAGAAAGCAAAAAATAAAAACAAAAAGACAGCACCAATATGAGAGGGGGATGTGGTTGGCTTGCTGCGTGTTGTATTTGAGTTCATTTTCTTTATTTCGTTCTTCGTTTACTTCCAAGGTAGGCGACAGAAGCGCATGGTCGAAGGCTCACTAAACGGCGAAGGGGTGGAGAGAGCGTGGTGGGCCCGATGGCGACGCTCCGTGGGATGAGGTGGGAGCGGCTGCAGCCAACACGAGAGGGGCGCAAGAGACTGCGCCTAAACTTCCGCTGCCTGTGGACGGTGGTGATGCTTCACGTGTTCTTGCGGTAACCCGATGGAGAAGAAGAGGAAGGGGCCTTGCAGAAAAGGAAATGCCGTCGTTCTTGCGGATGTGGTGTTTATCGGCTCGTACCGCGAAATCGGTCTCCTCCCCTTTCTTGCTTGAGTGTTTGTGTGCTCCACTTGTTTTTTTTCATTCTCTGTTTGACATTGCGCGCCTGACATTAAACGCGTTGTGAAGTAAAGTAATTGCGGATGAAGGTGGAAGGAAGAGGTCGGTGATGCACACGGATATCCACTTCCGTCTTGCTTTAAGATCCTATTGGGCTTTTTTTTATTGATTCGTGTTGTTCGTTTCCCCCCCCCCCCCCAC
>NW_021705349.1:0-2053 GCF_003719485.1 Trypanosoma conorhini | reverse complement strand
ATGAGGTGGGAGCGACTGCAGCCAACACGAGCGGGGCGTAAGAGACTGCGCCTAAACTTCCGCTGCCTGTGGACGGTGGTGATGCTTCACGTGTTCTTGCGGTAACCCGATGGAGAAGAAGAGGAAGGGGCCTTGCAGAAAAGGAAATGCCGTCGTTCTTGCGAATGTGGGGATTATCGGCTCGTACCGCGAAATCGGTCTCCTCCCCTTTCTTGCTTGAGTGTTTGTGTGCTCCACTGTTTTTTTTCATTCTCTGTTTGACATTGCGCGCCTGACATTAAACGCGTTGTGAAGTAAAGTAATTGCGGATGAAGGTGGAAGGAAGAGGTCGGTGATGCACACGGATATCCACTTCCGTCTTGCTTGAAGATCCTACTGTGCTTTTTTTTTATTGATTCGTGTTGTTGTTGCTTTTTTCCCCTTTTTTTTGTGGTATGGATTTCACGGATGTGTTCCCACTGCTGGCGCCGTAGAGCAGTTGCTAGGGGCAATTGTTGTAGGTTTTGTCGTTTTTGCGTGTGTTGTAGTGTTAGTGGGGCCGACCGCCAATGCTGCGTCTGTCGCCGCTTCGTCTCGCCAGCAAAGTTACCGCGGGCAATGCAAAAAACCAGGCGGGCCATCCCCGTCGCAAGGCTAAACTGTTTCATGTCATACCGGGCACCCCGGTGACGCCCATGGAGAAGTTGAAGGAGCAGCGACGTCGTTACGGCCAGGACCGTCACTCAAGGTTGCCTGACTACCGTCCAGGGCGAAACGTTCGCATGGACCCGAGCACCTTCACTCTGTACGCCACTACGAAGGGTGTTATGACAATTCGGGAGAGCCGGATTCATTCAGGGTATAAATGGCTGGACGTGGAGCCTGACATCCAAAAGGTGTACCGAGGCTCGCAAATGCGAAAGGCGCTGAGCATACGGGGCATGGCATCAACTATGGTGGCGAACAATGCATACTACAAGTCGGAGATGGATTTACTACTTGAGCCTCACTGGCGTGAGCGTGTGAGTCGTGTTCCTAAAGCAACGGAACGCTTTAAGGATCCCAATTTGTTTGTGCGGGGTGTCATTACAGAACTTAGTCCCATGGATAGGTACTGCTACGAGTGAGTGTGGTATGTCAGATGAAAAATGGAGTAAGGCTATTTTGCGCCGTTATTCCTCGTTTGGCAACCGTGTCTACGCTGCAACCTACTCATATCAACGGAGAGAGGAGGAGGCTCTGTCGCGGCCCGAATTGCGGTTCTCTCTGGGCCAACAATCTTTGGGGTTTGCTGTATAGCACGCTTGTTTTTTTTTTTTTTTGTATGATGATTGTGCGGAGGTCATTTTCTTCAATGCTTCTTATCTAATATTGTTGTTGTTTTGGGCCCTCTTCTTGCGTCGCGTGCGGCATTACTTCTCTTCTCTCTCTATCCCTCTTTCCCCCCCCCCCTGTTTATCCAATGCTGGCGGAATACTGAAGACACTTTGGCCGTACAAGTTCCTTGAGTTGACAAGAGTGCAGCGATAGATCACTGGGTTTGGGAGAGCAAAAATGACGAGCACCGTAGCACCCACGTCTACCGTGGTGCCTACAGGCAAATCGAAGGGAGTGCCTGCTTGGGCAATTGCGGCCATTGCCGCAGCTGGCGCACTTCTAGTAGGAATCGTCATCGGTATTATTTGCTGTCTACGTGGAAAGAAGCACTCACCAAGGGAACTTGACAGAGACCAGTCGTTTCGCAATCCGGTCGCACCGGGGAGGTCCCTTTCCAACGCCGACAAGTTTCAACCAGGAGGCCTGCAACGTCAGCCGTCCATTCGGGACACTGGATTACGCTCTCAAGTTTCCCAATCTGCTCTTCGCCGCATAAACTCGCGAAACATGGCAGATTCCGCTGCAACAAACACCATTGGAGGTATGCAACGTCAGCCGTCCCTCCGTGGTCGCGGTGGCGTGCCAGACCAGACGCCTGACCAAGTCCCGGGAGGCACGCAACGTCAGCAGTCCTTCCGTGGTCGCGGTGGCGTGCCAGACCAGACGCCAGACCAAGTCCCGGGAGGCACGCAACGTC
>NW_021705354.1:0-3060 GCF_003719485.1 Trypanosoma conorhini | reverse complement strand
ACCCCTAGACTTTTCAAAAATGCATCGCTGTTGGGCTCCCTGCCCAAAAACTTTTTCAGCATTTCACTTGGATCTCGGCCACCCCCAACACCAATAATGTCAGAAACGTAGCGCTTGCCGATAACAGGATCCAGGAGACCGTTATGGCTCTTAATGTATCCATACACATCAAGAGCAAAAACCTTGGACCACATATAGCCATAATATCCAGCACCATAACTGGTAAGATGACCAAAAGAGCATTCAAAATGTGTATCATCCCCATATTTAATATAGGGATTGATTCTTGAGCGGATATCCCTCATTAGCCCCGTAGTATCCAATTTATTGGTATCTTTTCCGCCTGCAAAAGGGGCGGCAAAAATTTCCAGGGAATAGGTGGCAAATTCCAACTGCCTGAGAGAATCCCGACCGCTGAATGCATTTCGAGACTTAACTTTCGCCTCCACAAGGCTACTGGGTAAATGTTCGTGCGTTTTGTAATGGGATGATATTTTTTGAAGAAGCTCGGGTTCCCAAACCCATTCCTCCAACATTTGGGAGGGCAATTCAACAAAGTCCCACTTGACATTTGTTCCGGCGAAAGACGCCATGCGACTGCGCCCCATAAGCCCATGAATGGCGTGACCGAATTCGTGAAAAAATGTGGTCACATCGTCATGAAGAAATAGCGAAGGTTGATCCTTTGAAGCTGCCGGGAAGTTCGCAATTACAACACCCAAGGCAGGTGAATATTCATTTTCAGAGCCATGCAGAAGAACGGGAGGAACGACCGAGTGGCAACATGCATGCGAAAACTTTCCTTCGCGCGGAAAAAGATCCATAATCACGTGCCCCAAAGTCTTTCCAGATGCGTTGTCCTTGACGTGAAGCGTGAACACGCTCTCATCCCAAAGTTCGGAGCCGTTGTCAATACGAGTAAAGGTAATGTTAAAAAACGCCTGATATATATCAAACAAGCCCTTAACCGTGACATCAAGAGGAAAGTATTCTTGAATTTCAGTCTCGCTAACATTGAGCTGATTCTTTTTGATCTGATTCATCATAAAAGCCACATCGTAATCCTGTAAGCGTCCATCCTCCGTCAAAATACAGCTTTCGTGCAAGTGTTTTTTTATCAACTCCAATTCGGAGTTCCATTTCTGCTTAAGCCGAGGAATGAGATCATTGACAAACCTTGATGCCGTCTCTGGAGATTTTGCCATTTTATCATCCAAATTGAGATAACTATAAGAAGGAAAGCCAAGCAGCTCAGCCAGAGTCTGCCTTTTGACGATCATTTCTTTCAGAACCTGCTCATTCACAGGATATGCCTTGTTGCTTGCAGCCCGAGCCATGACTTGACGGGTAGCGGCCACCTCGGCGTTTTTTATAATCGCAAAGTAGGTTGGATAGTCCATTTTCAACACAAGTCGACCATCATCCGCCTTTTTAAGCCCCTTGATGATGGATTCTGGCACCCCCCTTAGGTCTTCCGCCGACACCAAAATCTCACTCTTATCTTCGCTAATATTCCGGGAAAAGGTTGTGCACAAAGCCGATAGTTCTTTTTGCAATTCCACAACTTCCTTGAATTTGTCTTCTGGCAACTCCATTCCTTTTCGCCTGTAGTCTTTTAGCTCCTCCTCAAGCCAGTAAGAGTACTCTCTATCTTTCTTACCCTCCAAGTACTCCTTCCTGTATTCAGGGCTCTGGGAAACATCCTTCAGGGCCGCATAAAGGCGCTTATTGGATTGGAAATTGTCGATTTCAAATGCCTTGAGTTCAACGATTCGTTTGTTGGCCTCCTCACGTGTCGCCTTGTCTGCTGAGACATTCATCACCACTGAAAGCAGACTTGAAGAAACGCCAAACTCTGCAGCTGCAATATCAACAGCCACGGCAGTGTTGGTAAATGTCCGATTCCCCTCAACGGAGTAGATTGCATTCAACTTCTCCAGTGCTCTCTTCTTCGCCGCCTCCGCCACCACTTGACAGGCAGACACGCTCTTTGGAAACAAGCACGCGCACGTCGACGCCGTCTCCACGTCTGCAAATAGACGCCGGGCCATCCTCATATGCCGTTTTTCTTTTTTCAATCGCCTGGTGACTTTTTTTTTCTTGCTGTTGTTGTTTTTTTTTCTTTTTCTTTTTTTGTCCCTTTCTGTGTTTTTTTTCGTCTTGTTTTCTCTAACAAACCGATACAAAAGAAGGAAAAATAAAACAAAAAACGGAAAGAAGAAACATATGCATAAATATATAGTGCCGAAAACAACGAATAAACAAAAACAAAATGGTCGTCGAATAAACAAGAAGTGCGTTATAGACAGCAACAACTACAGTAAAAACGTCATGCCCAAGGGGAAAGAGTATAGAGATAATTCCAAATACGCAAGTATTATGTATTAGATTTACTCCATCTAAAGGATCTCGCGGGGCGAAAGAAGCTCCAATTTTTTGAACACTCCAAAAAAAAAAATAATCAAATAGAATCATCATTTAGCAATCGACCCAAATATAATAAAAACGAGAACTCCCAAAATACCCCCAAAAACAAAGCAGTGGAAATACATATGCCACGTCTAACACAAGTAAAATGAAAAGCAGAAAAAGCCACGACTCTCTTAGGATTTAACCTATTCTTATGACTTCGCAAACAGGCGGGAAAGAAAATCGCCCTACCACTTTGCTGCCAAATGCTACCCTCGTTATTCTAAACAAATAAGAAGCACATGCATAATTCATTATACATTTCCGCCCCGTCTCGAACAATAAACACAGCAAAGCATTTAGATCAACATTGTTTGCCTTTCTTCGACAACCAAAAATCGCGCCATTCTACAACGCACTTTTTCTTCACGCCGCAGCGGCTCTGCATCGGCACGTGTAGCTTTATCACTCTTCTGAGGGGGTTGCGGCAGCCGCATTTTCGCCCTCGTGCGAAGATGCAAAAAATTGGATCCGAGTTCTTTCGTCGGATCCGCTTCCTCCCCCGAGACGCTGCCGACGCGAAGAAATTCCGATTCGCTTTTTATTGGTCACGCCGCGCCTCGTCCGAACGGGGGTGCGAAGAAGAAGCGG
>NW_021705350.1:0-3063 GCF_003719485.1 Trypanosoma conorhini | reverse complement strand
AAAAAAAAAAAACGCCACAGGGATTGCTGTCCGCAATGCCCGCCGCCGGCCCTTTTTCTCCTCCCTCTTCCTTCTCGTGCCCCAGTTTCGCCCCTCCTTCTTATTCTGCCGTCCACACTCGCCCCCTGTTGTGTGCACAGAAGGCACACGCCAGAGGGGGGAGGAGGCAGCAAGGAAAAGAACGGGAGTAAGAACCAACACAGCAACCCCCCCAAAAAAAGAACAGAGACAAAAAAAAAACTGGGGAAGAATGTAGCATCGCGAACCTAAAACGACGCACAAAAACAAAAATAAGTCCACGAAAGAAACAAAGAAAAAAAAAGAAAAAAACTTTCAACGTTTACGGGCAAAACAAAAAAGGGAATGTAGAGAAATATATATATATATACTTCTTCTTTATGCTCATCTTTTTTACTGTTTATTATTATTATTTCTTGGAGACAGGAATGATTACTACTTAGTGTTGATATTAGCACTCAGTGAGACGTGTTCGGTGGCCATTTAGAGTCGACGCGCGCAGATTTGTCCGCACGGGACCAACAAAGTCAGGCCCACTTCCTATCCACTATAAACAGAAGGCCAGACATCAATGCACACACACATACATACATACATACATATATATATATATATCTTTGTATATATATATAAACACTGATGTGTGTGGGGCAATGCAGGTGGAAAGAAAAAGTGTCTGCTGTTTTTTCCCTTTCCATTGTATATCCCCCACACCACATGCCTATCCTTTTATGGACATGTAAAATATGGCTCCTGCCCCGTGCTATTCCCTTACGTTCTCTTCCATGAACACCTCCCAGCGTCCGCTTCATCCCTTCAGGGTGGTCGCGCCGAAGAGAGAGCGTAAGGATTTATGTTCACTACCACGTGTATAATCCTAAGGCAGGAAGACCACCACAGCGATGGCAACGAGGGACGCAAAAGATGCACCTCCCAGCAACGCAATTCCCATAAGCTGCCCAGCCATCACCCTCTCCCCATCCGTCTTCAGCTCCGGTGCACCGGGGCCGTAGACCATCGTTAGTGCACCAAAGAAGTTCGTCAGACCAATAAAGAACATGAAAAGGCACGGCGCAACATGGCCAGGAATGTAGTGATAGATGCACAGAAAGATCAGTGGGAGAAACAGGAAACGGACGAAGGTAGCGTACAGCGTGAAACGACGAGAAGGCCAAAACACCTTGAAGGACGTCAAGAACCGGCCAAGGGCATCGCCACCGTTGTAACAAAGAATGGCGATCGTAGCGAACCATTCGTCGGCACGGTCAATAGGAATCACAAAGCTGGGGAAGATCAGGAGTGCTAAAAAGAAGGAGCAAAAGCACGCAATCTGCATTGGGTAAATCTTCTTTATCACTGGGAGCACAGGTGTTGCCAAAAGCTGCTCCGCGGTTGTCATACCATCCTCGGCAACAGCCGCTGCGGTCTCGGTGACCTCAACGGACTCCTTTTGGGCGATTGGCTCATTATTTTCGGCAGTACCATTACCCCTGTTCTCCATTTCTTCCAAGTTGCATCCATCAAGAACCCCTTCACTCTGCCTTTCCTCGCACTGGGCGCGTTTCAGCATGCGGTACTCAGCAACGTACGTCTGCGCAAAGGAGTTGTACCGCAGTGACAGTGCCATAAGGAGCGCGATGAGCATAATTCCCAGCGCAAGTGAGAAATAAATGTACGCCTGCGTGAGTGCCGACTCATACGTGTTTGCCATGGATGCCTTAATGATAGACTGCATCGCGGACGCAATCAGTCCCGAGAATCCACAACCAAACATGACCGCTGACATGAACTTTGGAGGCATGGTTCCGGCCAACACGTAGCACGTTGCCTCCAGGTATGACTTACCTGCACCCGCCACAACCGAGACAATCACAAACGCGACAATGGCGGAATCCTGGGATATTTTTCCCATCGGCAGCAGCAGAATAACGAGAACCTCCAACATCATAGATGTGAGCGCAAAAATGAAGCGGTTGCTGATAGAAAGCCTCCTCGCCAAACGGGTCAGCACGGTGGGCCCGAATATAATCTGCGTCACCAACGACACAACATTGTAAAAGGTGAAAATATTAGCCCAAAACACTGGCGAGTTGGGTTTGGCGTTGGGGTTCCCAGTTACATAACGGTAGTAATCCACCATGTACCGTGGTGCCGATGTCACGGCATTCATTGGCATCAGCATAGAGATGCCCAAAAGAATGCACGTCACATAGACGTAGAATTCAGCCAAAGTTGAAAAACCGAGCATCATCATCAAACGGGCCAGAAACACGAAAATTCGCAAACTACAAAGCCAGGAAGAGCAAAGTATAAGCTTCTTGATGTCTGGTTGTGCGGCAAAAAAAAATCCCTACCTGTCAACACTTACAGCGTACGTCTTTTTGTCAGTACCAAGTTCGGGAGGTATTTCCCAGGGCAAAACAACAAGAAAAACAACACATATATGTGCTGCAAGTTTCAACGTGAGCATAAGGGGACATCAAGGAAGACCGCTAATAAACAAATTAATCTTGAACCCAGGAAACAAAAAGTTAGTAAAAATGAAACACAAAAATAGACAAAACAAAAATCAAAAGAAGAGTTGCTCCACACCTACTTGCGTGTCTTGCGGGTGCCTCGAGCCTGCATGTTCTTGCGTGCCTCAGCAGCGATCAGTTTCTCCTCGCGCTCCTGAATCACGTTGATACGGAGACCCTGCTGCTTCGGCAGCGTCACGGGAACGCTCTGCATGTCCTTGCCAATCACAAAAATGTTGGACGCCCGAGTAGCAAACTCGTGGCCGGCAGCATCCTTCAAGCGCGCAATGTCAAACGCACCAGGGTGGCGCTCAATCGACATGATCTCTCCAATACGGCCGCGGTTAGCCCCGCCAGTCACCATCACCACTTTGCCGTTGCCGGTCTTGATGAGGTCCGTTACCTTTTTCTCCTTCACGTTGTACACCAAGGTGTCGCCACGGTGGGTGCGGGGGTCAGGGTAGCGGATGCGGTGCCCGTCGTGTGTCACGGCAACGGGATGCGGCCAGTGCTCGTGTAGACGTTCTCC
>NW_021705348.1:0-3069 GCF_003719485.1 Trypanosoma conorhini | reverse complement strand
TTTTTTGTTGTTGTTGTTGTTTTTTTTTTTTTGCCTCCTGTTTCTTCCCTTTAATTGCCTTTTGAGCGCGGCAGGGTCGGCAGGGTTCCGACGATGTCTGTGAGGGCTTGCCGGCGTCTTTTGTTTCTTGCCACGCTGGAGGGGGGAGGGGTGAAAAAAGTCTGGAGGAAGTGCATGTGTTACCCCACACCCCTCTTCTCCCAACGTCTGTATTGTTTTCCTGTACTTCTTAAGTGTTGTGGGTGGATGGGCACGGAGCGGAGTGTGCTGATGTAGAGTTAATGTCCAGTGAAGAAGAGCGAGTGTGTGTGTGTGTGTGTGAGAGAGAGAGAGAGCTGGGGGGGAGTTTAAGCGTCCCCCTGTGAAGTTGCGGCAGCCGCCACGCAATGCCGTTTGAACCAATAGACTCTTTTCCTCTTTTCTGTGTTTGTGTGTTGTTTGTTTGTTTGTTTGTTTTTGGCCTGCGTGCCGTTGATGCAACACGCACCGGCAGAGAAGCGGCGAGATCATATACACACACACACACACACACACATATATATATATTTATATATAACCCGGGGGGAGAGGGAAGGTAGGGGCGCGGGTGTGAGTTTGGGCCCGCGTTGGATGTCGCAGGCGGTTGACGCCAGCATCAAGGTCCTCCTGCTCGGCGACAGCGGGGTGGGGAAGTCGTCGCTCATGTTCGCCTTTGCCGCGGGGACCTTCAACCCCGACATCAGCTCCACGATCGGGATTGACTTCAAGGTGAAGACGGTGGAGGTGGTCGACGCCGACGGGGCGCGGCGGCACGTCAACCTGCACCTCTGGGACACCGCCGGGCAGGAGCGGTTTCGCACCCTGACGAGCTCCTACTACCGCGGCGCCAACGCCGTCGTGCTGGTGTACGACGTGAACGAGCCGCAGACCTTCCACGGCCTCCAGCGGTGGATGGAGGAGGCCGACGCCTTCTGCCGCGGCGACGGCGACGACGAGGAGGGCGCGGTGTACCTGCTCATTGGCAACAAGATTGATAAGTGCGGCGGCGGCGGCGTCTCTGACGCGGCGGAGGGCACACCGTTCATGTCCGTGCCGAAGGAGCAGGCGCAGCAGCTGGCGCAACGACGCCGGATGCTGCTGGCCTTCACCTCCGCAAAGACGCGTGCGGGCGTGGAGCAGGCCTTTGACGAGCTTGCGCGGTCTGTGTACGACAGGCTGCGGAGGAGGGGCGGGGACCACTCCTCTGGGGTTAACTTCAACAAACCGGCCGACCACCCAAATCATGGCACATGTTGCTAGCTTGCAGACACGGATACACACACACACACACGCACAGGCACACGCAAACATATCAGCACGGCAATCCCAGCTACCTCACCTGTATTCACTGCAAAACGGGGCATAGGAGTAGACGAACACCGCGGATGATTTCAGCCCCTACAACTGGCCCCCCGCAACAGAAGCGCGTCAGTGAAAGCTTGTCGCCCTTGGGCTGGCGCGGGAGAGTGGTTCTTTATGCAGTTTACCTCCACGTTGCAGAGCCTTCTCCCAAACAGTATATATTGCTGCTGTACCACTGTCTCGCTGAGCAGTGTCTTGGGCGGGGTGAAGGGCACGTCTCCGCCAGGTAGCAGAGCAGGCGGCGTGAAGTGGCCCGCCGCGTTTTTTATTGAGCTGAGAAGCCATGCGAGAGAGCAGCGGCGGCGCGAGAGCCCGGGCATCACCCTCGGCACCGCCCCCGATGAGCGACAGCGGCATTGCTGCTCACGATGATCGAAGCGTCGCTCCTACTCCTTCCTCTTAATCTGCACAGAGCAAAACAACAAGGAAGCAACTTTAACATGCAACCAAGAAAGAAAAAGCCTCTCGAGGAGCAAATAACCCCCACATGAGGCAAGACGCAGATGCCGCTGTCGCCTTTCGTGCGTTGTGGCGGCGGGAGCCAGCAGGGGCGTGTGGGAAGTGTGGCTCGCTTCCCGCCCAAAGGCTCTAGCGTTCACCGTCGCTTCCGCCGCGGGGAAGCAAACGGGGAGCCTCCGGCTGCGCGAAAAAACTTCTGTTGTCGGGCCCGAATGGCGCAAGCACCGCCACAAGCAAAGAAATTGCGGCGACGAGGCGCAATTGCCGCCAGGGCGGCGTGGCCTCCAACGCGTCCCGTTGGTTGGCTCACTTGGGAGCGCAGACCCTCGCCTTTTCCTGTTTACTGGCGTTTGCGGTGGCTCTTCGGTATGTGCTGCCCCGTGGCAGCCGAACCCGAAGTGGTGGTTTCTTTTTCTGGCGGCGTGAGTCGCTGTGTGCGTAGGCTACGGCGGGAGGGAACTGCGGGAAACTTGATGGTTTTGATGTGTTGGCCTAACTGTAGAAACAGGCGGTGTACATCGTGTTGCGCTCTTATTCCGGCTCCTTCTGCTGTACGTTTGCTCCCCCCCCCCCGCTTCTCCCTTTTGCCAGCAAGACACACACACACGCACGCCGAAGGAAAAGAGAGACCAAACGCTGCTTTTTGCCGCTGTGCGCTTCGAAGGCTCTACCGCTACCGCCGCCAGCAACACACCGCACACACGCACGCACAGCCGTCGCTGCCTGAGCGGCCCCACCGCAGGGAGAGAAGGAAGAGAGAGAGAGAGAGAGCGGCCCAGCATGCCCCGGCGCCTGTCTGCCTTCGCGGCGCTGCCGCTGCTCCTCCTCGTGTTGAGTTGCGAGGCGGCGGCGGCGGCGAACCGGGATTCTGCACAGCTGCCGGACGGAGTGGATGTGTTTGCGTCGCGGGAGCAGGGCAACTACGACTACGCCGCTCCCTCGCTTGCGGAGGTCGACGGGGTTCTGGTTGCCGCAGCCCATGCCCGCTGCGGTGACTGCGAGGGGTTCGTCACGCACATCATGGAGCGGCACGCGCTGACGAGTGAGTGGAAGCAGCAGGACAAGTGGGAGACGCACCTGGTGACCAAGGGCCACAGTTCGGTGAACTCCAACGTTTATTCCTTCAACCCCGTAATGGCCGTGAAGGAGGGGAGGGTCTACCTCCTCTTCAAAGNGCAAGAGAGAAGTAAACGTTCTGGGAGTTCCGACTGGGCCGACACGTTTTCGGCT
>NW_021705343.1:1492-3094 GCF_003719485.1 Trypanosoma conorhini | reverse complement strand
GATGACATCCGCTTGATTAGCGGCCGCAGCACCACTTCTGCCGCAGCATATCAACGCGCAGAGGAGGAGCAGCGGCGCCGCAGAGGCAAACAGACGCCGGGGCATGTTGGACCGTTGACGCTCTCTCACTCTCTCTCTTCCCCCCCTGCGGCGGATCCGCTCAGGCCTAAACAATTGTGTGTGTGTGTGTTGATTGCTGGTGGTGGTAGCTGCAGAGCCCTCAAAGCGCACAGAGGCTGCAAGCGGCGCTTGGTCTCTTTTCCTTCGGCGTGTGCGTGGGGACAAAAGAGAGAAGGGCGGAGGAGAGAAAGAAGCAAGAGGGACTTAAGAAGGGTGCGACCAAACACGGCAGCGGTGGGCATCGCCCAGGCCGCAGAAGAAAAGAAGGCGGGCAAGAAGAAATAAATAATCCCCGCAGAACCCAAAAGGAAAAGAAGAATTACTTCGGCAGGTGCTTCTTTACTTTCACGCGTCCAGCAGCACAAGAGGACTGTGAGAGTGTGTGCGTATATTTTAATACCTGCACCAATAAAAAAAAGAAAGAAATGCCCGGTCGCACACACAACCACACAAACAGACACGTCGCATCACGTTTGCACCTCACGGTGGCCGCGGCCTCATGTCCATTGGGGCACATCCGTGCGGCGCACAGCAATGCTGCCGGAATCGCGTGTGTGTGCGGCCGCAAAGGCAATTAAGACGGGGAGGAGTGTGCGCCGCCCATGGTAGTGTGTATAGCAAGCGATCATTAGAAAAAACGAATGAAAACAAAAAAAGCGCCCACAGGGTGTTGGTTCTTCCAGCAAAGCCCAAATAGGAGGGAGGAGGGGAACAGACAAAAAAACAAACAAACAAGCAAACGGATATTTAAATGAAGAGACCCGTTGGGACCGCAGCGCGCACATCTTAGACGAGGGGTTACAAGTCCACTCTCCCTCTTGCATTCAGCAGAGAGCCGTCGTGCCCCACAGCCCCAGCAGGGCAAGCAGCAATAGTCGAGACACACACCCACGCAGAGCGCCGTCGCTGCTTCCCTCGCTGGGCCTCAAGTCAGTGCTGTGCTTGGAGGCAGTGGAGCCGTTGCCCGGGAGTGGCGCCGCGTCGCTTGCTGGCGGGATTTCTTGAGTGCCAGCTGGGGCGTTTTTATTGCCCACTGCAGCGTCAGCGCCCTGTTGTGGCGGCTGCACCGCAGTTGCCGAAGCGTCGCCGGTGGTGGTGCTTGCTGCGGCAGCCCCGTCCGTCGACTGCGCACCGTCCCGCACCGGTTCTGCACTGTGGGGCTGCGGGCCGACGCCGTTGCCGGCACCGGGGCGATTGCCAGCCGTCGCGGGGCCGGCCGCCGCTGCGTCAACTTCTGCACCCGGCGGTGGTGGTGGAGGCCTTGCAGGCACCGACGCCCCAACGGCGGCTTCCGTTTGCGTCGCACCCACCGCCGTCGGCTGGGTGTCGCTGGCAACGCCGCCTTCGGCGCGCGACGGCGGAATCGTGCAGCTGCCGAGTTGCAGTCGCTTCAGCTCACCCGCGCCCAGCACGCGGCTGTACAGCAGGACGTTCGACACCGTCACGTTGGGGCTGCCCGCAGCCGTGTGCTTGCTATCCATG
>NW_021705343.1:0-1467 GCF_003719485.1 Trypanosoma conorhini | reverse complement strand
GCCCCGTCCGTCGACTGCGCACCGTCCCGCACCGGTTCTGCACGTGTGGGGCGTGCGGGCCGACGCCGTTGCCGGCACCGGGGCGATTGCCAGCCGTCGCGGGGCCGGCCGCCGCTGCGTCAACTTCTGCACCCGGCGGTGGTGGTGGAGGCCTTGCAGGCACCGACGCCCCAACGGCGGCTTCCGTTTGCGTCGCACCCACCGCCGGCGGCTGGGCGCCGCTGGCAACGCCGCCTTCGGCGCGCGACGGCGGAATCGTGCAGCTGCCGAGTTGCAGTCGCTTCAGCTCACCCGCGCCCAGCACGCGGCTGTACAGCAGGACGTTCGACACCGTCACGTTGGGGCTGCCCGCAGCCGTGTGCTTGCTATCCATGCCGAAAAAGAAGTGCGAGATCCGGTGTGAGTTGAACAGGGCGCCACTGTACTTCTTTCCGTAAATCCTCTTCCCACCAACGTACAAAGACCAATCGTTCCAATCCATTTGCAGCGCCACTTGAACTGCCGTGTTTGGTGCCCACGCCTCAGCACGCTCCTCGGCATCGGCATTATCAAGTTTGGCTTTCCACTTCCTGTCCTTCGTGTACGACAGGCCAAAGAGCTCAGTGTTGGCTTCGTCATTCATCCTCACGCCCAGCAGAGGAGTGTCGTCCTTCTCCGGCACCGCGTGGATCGTCACCGTCGCCACGAGAGTAAACTTGGTGTTCGCATAGTAGTACGGCTGGTTCTGCCCCAGCTTCCCCACGGGCCACTCCGCCCCCGCTCTGGCGCCGCTGAACGTCACACCCCCCGCCGCGCTCGCCGCTGCCCCGTGAACAGTTGCATCCACGCCGCGGTACTCGTCCTTCCATGCGGTCCGGTCCAGCGTGCCGGCCAAAAAGCCAAGCAGCCCCTCAGTGAGGGGGGGAACATAACGCGCGCCCACCGTCCCCTGCGGGTTGCCACTGCCAGTGCACCGCTGTAAAGCCTCGTCCAAAGCCGTCCACGTCCTCACCACAGACTTTACCTGCTCCAGCTGCTCCGTCAAGCGCACAGACACAACACTGTACGACTCCCCGCCCGCCTGCTTCCTCTTTTCGTACACCGAAATCAACTCCCCCTGCTTGTCACTCTTGTAGAACAGGGAGCTGGCAGCGGCGTCCTCCTCCGCGGCGGATATCGGCCCGACGTCGTACACGCGTTGCCTGTCCGTCAACCAAAGATGCAGCCGACCCTTTCCTTCTTGGTTTTCTTTGCCCTCAGAATACACCGGCATCGTGAGGAGCATCAGTTTTTTCCCCCCAATGGTGGCAATGACGAACCCGCTTCGCACGCCTTTCCCTGTTCGGGCGCGTGAGGTGCCCCACACGCGGGAAAGTACCGCGTCCTCATCCACCCATCCTCTCCCCAGTAACGGGACCTCACCACCCTGTAGAAGCCCTCGTCGCAGGAGGTGACCATGTAGAGGGTCCCGTATTTCCTGTCCCACTC
>NW_021705347.1:0-3078 GCF_003719485.1 Trypanosoma conorhini | reverse complement strand
AAGAGTTGTGGTGCTCTAGATGCTGCATATTTCAATATGGTTGCTCCGCCGTCGGTATTTAATTTCTATTTTGGTATTCAATCCAACCATTTTTAACGCATTAGAAAAACGCGACGTTTGGAAAAGGAACCATAAGCGGTATCTGGGCCTGCGCAATGGAGGGTTATCACAGCAATTACAATTTTTTTTTTCGAAGAAGGATTTGATACTGTTATCTAACGCTTCCAACACAAAGCCGAAAGGAGAAAGAAACAAGCTTGCCCCGACTCTTAGAAAAATGTGTTTTTAAAATTATTTTGGGTGGTCACGGCTTTGCTTGCGAAAGTATCCCCATAAGGGCGTATGGTGTTCGTAATGCTGCAGCCGAGCGGCAAAATCCATGCTGATTGCTCACCCTAAACGCTTTGGGTGTAATATTTTCTTTATTATTCTGTGTCAGTGTTTTTCCCCAATTTTCCAAGGGACCATCTAATTGAATACGACCTTTTGATGGTAATATATGTCTGTTTTTCTTTTTGCTCAAAATTCTCATCCTTAATAATATTGATGTTTTCAGTTGAGCCATCTAAGCAGCCTTTATTCCCGATATCTCAGAAAGTGGGCAGGGCAAGTCTGGAGTGGAACAGGCAGTCTTTTTTTGGGGACGGTTTTGTGTTTTTCTGCTGGGGATTTGGGTATGGTCTTGCAGTGGATTTGGACTGGCTATTTTGCGTTTCGTAGATTTTGAACGATGTTCTTTTGGAATTCTTAGTGATGACACGGTCCCAGATTTGTTGCGTGTGCCGCCCAATTGATTAAGGGGCACATGCACGCACGCTTTTTCCTGATTTGATAAATCGGACTTGGATGAAGGATTGTATTCAAGAAACTTTGTTGCAGGGTGTTTCCTGACGCACAGTAATCTTGAAAGATAACAACATGGTGATATGTATAATTCATAGATCTTGCTGTACGTTTCAATGTGTGAATTCACTTCATTGCCTGTGCAGCAGAAAAAAGATGATACATGCATGAACAATGCTGGAGGAATTATTTACTAAAGGGGTTTATCCCGTTTCTTTTTTGTTACTGAAGATTTTTTTTTGCTGTGTAACCCCATAAATGGGAGTCTGTAAGAAGGACACTCTTGCGGGTTTCCACACATTCTGGACCCTCCACAGAGAAAGCGGCGTGCATACAATACCATGCTTTCTCGCTGTTATGTGGAACAGGGGACGTTCAGTCAACACCGCACAATTAGCGCACGCTGCATATCTGCTTCTCAGCCTTTTTAGTTGGCAACTACAAAGCTCCTGTTTAGTCCGCGGTGCATGCTTTAACTAATTATGTTCCTCTCCGATGCTTTTTGGGCAGGGACATGGGTATGGCGTATGTCAGGCAAGGCAGCTGTTGGAAAGGCAGTACTAAGGATTACGTCCTCCTCCATTAATTACCATCTGAAAATAAAGTTTATCGGCATTGTCCCCCCCCCCCACGCCCAGTAATTGCTAATCAGTGTTGTTGATGAAATATCTTTATCCCACCACTTCAGTTAACTGAGCATTTTGACTTGTAGAGGGAAAGATGCTTTTCCTTCACGCTAAGATGGAAAAGATAATTGGATAGCAGCATTCTTGTCTAAGTTTGATGAAGTGCTTGCAAAGTTTTTCTCACCACATGGCTTCCTTTCATTGTTTCTGGTGAGATGCTCTTTCCAAAGGGACAGTTCCGCTCAACAAGAACATGAACGACGGCATTACTCGTTTTTTTAGTTACTCCCCACACTGCAAGCCTGAGGTCTTAGGTCGTATCTTTTATGACATCAGGGATTTATGCCTCTCGTTCCACTTATCCTGTCGCGAGGCCACTTGGGGAGAGACACAGCAGAAGAAGCTCTGTATCTACGGTGGGATTCCAATTAGCATAAAAAAAAGCGACAGCAACCAGACACCTTCATCCCACAGTAATAGTGAAGAAGGACTCCTATTTCATTATATATTGCCCATGCAGATATGGATAACGCACCTGTACCCAATTGAACCTCCTCTAGTATTCGTCTTCAGCACAGATCATAGCTGTAGAATAGCAAGCAACCAAAAACACGTGGATGCTACCGGACGTTGTCACACGCCAGAACTTGCAGCATGGCAACCAGCGTCTTCCTCGCTTTATGATGTTGTCAGGCAGCTCGTCCAGATATTCTCATCTGAAGGTTCGTTTCCGTTGTGCCTTGATCCGGAGGTGGTCCGCCCACCATTAGGGAGGCATATTTCGACACTCTCACGGCAAATACGTCATGGGACAGAAAATAGTGGCGTTGATGCCCCCACTGAGGAGAATAAAGGGTGTGCGATATGCCTTGCTCCTAAAGACACAGTACTGGTGCCATGTGGCCATTACTGCCTATGTGATGCGTGTTCAACTAATATAATTTACTGCCCTCTGTGTCGTGAGCCTGTCAAGTTCCGTCAGCGTGTATTTGCATAAATGTCATGATTTATTTTTGGGGCGGGGCAAAATTGGAGAAATCAGAAAATTTTATGATATGCAAATGACATTACCAAGCAAGCTCAAATGAACACCCAACAGCTCTTTAAGCGACGCACGCACACCATTGCACTACATTTGTTCGTCTAAGATTTGCCGATCCAAATGGCTTTGTTAGCATCTTCTTAGGTAAACTTGGTATAACATGGAGATGTTTTCACCTACATGTGAAATGAGGAAAAAGGGAAAGAAACTTGAAACCCGCTCATCCGTCTTCTCTGCTGCACGCACGGTCATGCATTGGAACTTTTGCCGTACACTGCGGCTGGCAGCAGGCGTCGCTGGGCGAGGGCGGTTGTAGAGCATAATGGGGAGAGGTGTGTTGCATTGGTGCCCTCCACCGGCGCCAGCGTCATGCAAAAATTGCACCCAGCGAGGGCGGGCGCGCAAAGCAAAAAAAAAAAAAAAGGGAGAATGCGGCTGTCGGGCGGAACGGGCAAAAGGGAGGCCTGCGGCAGCGAGAGGGGGCCGGCGAGAGCGGAAGGACGCGGAATGCCAGGGGTCGTGCCCCCCATGGACGACCTCGCCGCCAGCGGTGCAAAAAGGCTTCCT
>NW_021705310.1:1387-3232 GCF_003719485.1 Trypanosoma conorhini | reverse complement strand
CGGCTGCCTCTGTGTGTCTCTTTCCTTTGGGTTCAATATCTTCAGTGGCGATCTGCAGAAGGCGTATCATCTTTCGCAGGCAGACATGTCGACCATAAGCACAGCGGGTATTGTCTTTGCCTGCTTTGGCGTGGGGCCTGTCTTCGTGCTGGGGCTCGTACTGACCACTGTCGGTGCGCTGCTCATGGCACTGACGGTCCAGCGGCGCCATCGCTGCCACCGTGTTGCGGCTGTGCGTCTTCAACGGCATCCTTAACTTTGGCACGGGTGTCTATGACCTTGCGTGCGTCGTGACCGTTCTCAGCCCATTCCCAACGCGGAGAGGTGTGATTGTGGCTGTAATGAAGACGTGCATTGGGCTGGCGTCCGCGATTTTTGGGGCGATTCAGTTGGCCTATTTTGAGGGCCAGCCGACAAACTACTTCTTCTTCCTGATGGGTTTTGGCGGTCTTGCGCGCTGCTGCTGGTGCGCCCGCCCCCGTATTTAATGACTGATCACGAGCGAAGTCGACTGACGGCGGCGGAGGCGGAAAGGCGCGCTGCGACGAAGGCCGTGTATTTGACGCAGCAGCCGCCCTCCATGCGCTTTGCGATTGGGTTTGCGGCTGTGCTGTTTCTCATCTTATGCCTTCCGTTGCAGAGTGCGTTGGTGGCGTACCTGCGCCTGCGGTGGGGGTATCGGAACGGCTTTGCCGTCACGACGATTGTCGTCCTGGGCGTTTATCCCATTGCTGCCGTGCCCTTCCGCTTTCTGGACCGAAGCTGGAAGTGTTGGCGCCCCCCAACCTCCGAGGGAGAGGGCGCCGCCGAGCAGCACGAGCCGGCCAGCGACAGGCCGGCAGCGGCCCCGCCGATGGAGACGGACTACGTCGCGCCGCAGTACCAGACCAGATTTATCCAGAGTCTCTGCACAGCGAAGCTCTGGGCGATCTTTTGGTCGCTGTTCTGCACACTCGGGACTGAGTTTGTCATTCTAACAAACTCGCGGTTGTTTTTTTTACTCCGCCATGTCTGGGGAGGAAATTGACGATTCCCTCAACGCACTGCTAACAGTGCTGAATGGCGTGGGAAGTGCATTTGGCCGCCTGATAATGAGCGCCCTTGAGGTTTGGTCGCAGAGGCGGGGGGCGGAGAGTCGTATTCCCATCGCGCTCTCTCTGTTTCTGCCAACCATTGCGGTTGCCTTGATGGCGGTGCTCTTCCTCACGATCAGCAGCAGGACATTCTGCCGATTCCGTACGTTATTGGGGCACTGGGCAACGGCATCATCGCAGCTGTGACGATTCTTGTGGTGAATACCATCCACGCACGGGATCCCGGTCTGCACTACAATTTCTGTTTCTTTGCCACCACATGCTCCTCCATACTGCTTAACCGCCTTTTGTACGGTGAGTGGTACACACGGGAGGCAAGGAGGCGAGGTGTTGATGTCTGTTTGGATCGTGCTTGTGTGCAGTTCCCACTGTTTGTGATGCTCGGATTCAACGTGACGGCCTTCTTCTCCAACCCTGCGTGCACTGGGAGTACGTGAAGCTGAATCGTGAGGTGCTGGAGGAGCGGCGTCGCCGCCTTGAAGAGGAGCAGGAGGAATGGGGGTGCGATGATCCGGAATGGCTCCTTCCTTGTGGATCAGGTGGAGGAGCTTCGGGGAGAGAGGGCACTGACCGTGGGAGATTCCCTCGATGGCACTGCCCACATGGGTGCGAGGGCCGCGACGCACGCTGTCATTTGCTGCGAGGATGGAGGGAAGCACGGCGGCGTCGGCGCTGTGGGCGCGCCGCCAGGCAGGTAAGCACCTGTCGCGGTGGCGGCCGCCGCTGTTGTGTTGTCGTCGTGCGTATGTGT
>NW_021705310.1:0-1237 GCF_003719485.1 Trypanosoma conorhini | reverse complement strand
ACTGTTTGTGATGCTCGGATTCAACGTGACGGCCTTCTTCTCCAACGCCTACGTGCACTGGGAGTACGTGAAGCTGAATCGTGAGGTGCTGGAGGAGCGGCGTCGCCGCCTTGAAGAGGAGCAGGGGAATGGGGGTGCGATGATCCGGAATGGCTCCTTCCTTGTGGATCAGGTGGAGGAGCTTCGGGGAGAGAGGGCACTGACCGTGGGAGATTCCCTCGATGGCACTGCCCGCATGGGTGCGAGGGCCGCGACGCACGCTGTCATTTGCTGCGAGGATGGAGGCAAGCACGGCGGCGTCGGCGCTGTGGGCGCGCCGCCAGGCAGGTAAGCACCTGTCGCGGTGGCGGCCGCTGCTGTTGTGTTGTCGTCGTGCGTATGTGTGTGTGTGTGTCGGGGGGAAGTGCGTGGAGAGGCAAGGGGGCAGCGGGGGGCGGGGGCGGGGGCGGCAGCAACGGAACGAAGAGAGGGCCTTACTGTGCGCTCACGGCGTGTTGCGTTTGCGTCTCTGAGTTCGAACAGCGCTTTGTGCCCCTCGCTGTGCTTCTCTCGGGTCTCCCATTTGTTTTTGCGTTTACTCTTCGTGGCGGCAGCTGTCTGCCTCATTCCCGTTGTTTTGTTATATATAATATATAAATATGTGTGTGTGTATATTGTTTTGTGTGTGTGCGTATATATTGTTTTACTTTCCGTCTGCCTTTTTGAGGTTGTGTCGCCTTGTTGCGTGCCACTCCTTCCGCTGCGGGCGCGCGAGGGGGCGGGCGTGGGGTGCCCGGCTCGTGTGTAGTCCCCAAGCCTGTGCGGGGAGGCCCCTCGGGCGCTGAGCCGCCGGTGCATGGAGGTGCCTTGCAGGGGCGCAGGGGGCCGACTGCTCCCGCTGGGGAGGGGAGGGCGCCATGGCGTTGCCTTTCGCGGCGCTTCTCACCGCCACTCTTCGCTGTTCCGCTGCGGCGTCTCCCACATCTCCCGGTGGGGCGGTGCGACGGGGCCCTCGCACGCCTCGCGGGCGTGGACGAGTGGAGCAAACGCACAGAAGAGCGTGGGGAGTGCGAGACGCAAAAGGAAAATAAAATAATAATGAATAATAATGAGAGGGAAAAGGGGGTGCGGGGCAAAGTGTCCGCGTCGAGTTGGCGTGGCTTTGCCCTCTCAGGCGCGCCCCCAGCGCCCTCGGCGTGGAGGGATGCGGCGGCTGCGGGGCGCAAAAGTCCGCCGCGTCGCGTCTCTGCAAGGGGCC
>NW_021705344.1:0-3093 GCF_003719485.1 Trypanosoma conorhini | reverse complement strand
CGTTGGTGCAATGTTCCTTTTCTTTTCGTGTGCATGGCGTCGTTCTGGCTGGTGTGCCGCCGCAGTGGGTGCAGCCGAATTCGGCTCTGAGGGCCCCGGACAAACGATGTGGACGCTTCTGTCTTTTGACGAGTTGCCATCCTGGGCGTGTGTGCGCCTGCTCCGTGTGTTGTTTGGGCTGCACGCACCGGGCGAGCAGCCGGAAACTGTGGGCACGTTGACGCCGCCCGCCCGCCTCCTCCTCCTCCTCTCTTGCCGACTGAAGGAGTGCGTGCGGGAGGGGGCCGCCTCGCTTTATTCGGCGGGTTTTTTTTGTTTTTGTGTTTTTGCAGGGGCAGCGGAGCAGTTGGGGGTAAACTCCTCCTTGTGGGGGTGCGGGCTTCGGAGCCATTTGCGGTGAGGGTAAACTGTGTGTGTGTGTGTGTGTGTGTGTTTCAGTGAGGGAGCAGCAGCGGGGAGGTGAAGATCCCAATGAAATGTAAACGATGTTTGTGTCTGCGGACGTCCAGTGGGATGATGCAGATGCATCCGTCCCTGCGGGTAATGTACACCGTTTTGTGAGACCACCTGCCCTATACGCCTTTTGCTTTAGTTTTTGCTTCGGGGGCCCATCGTGACGGATGCGGCGGCAACAGGGCCGGCCGACGTCAAACGCTCTGAGGGCTTGGGCCCCTCCTCTTCGCGAGCCCCCCGGCCGTTTGGCCACGCACAGCTGCCGCCCATGCGCCTCGCAACTGCCAATTCCGTGGGGGACACGTGCCACGGCGCCGGCGCCGTCTTGGGTGAGTGTCTTTTGGGCGTCGCAGTGCAGAGCCTGACACCACAACCGCCGGACGCAGCTGTGCAAATGCGGTTGGGCGGCCTCAGAGCTGCGATTGGGGATCGGGTGCCACAAGGCGCCTGCGTCACGGGCTGGCCTCCCTTTTTTTTGTTGGGGAACTTCTCAAAAAAAGGCAAACAGGCTGCCCGCCCGCACCGCCCCCGCCTCTGGTTGAGGGAGGCGCACCGCTGGGAGGTCTGCCGCTGCTGTGCGGCTTTTATGCGTGTTTGGCTGTGGTCTCCCGCTGCTGCCTTTTTATTCGTTCCCTCTGCACTCCCGCTCCCTCTTTCTTTATTTCTCCCTCCCGCTGCCCCGCAGCCCACCAAGTCGGCTGTGCCCCTACCACCACTGCGACCGATGGCGATGACGCTGACAGTGCGGCGCCGTGCGGTGTGCGCCCTGGCGCTCCTCGCGCTGCTCTGCGCCTCCGTCTGCGGGGCGACTGCGGCGGAGGCTGCGACTAAAGTGTCGGTGGAGGTGTCATGCCCGAACACTGACGGCAAGTTGAGTTGGCGCGTTGCCGGCGAGAAATCGCCCACTTGGAAGGAGTGTCCTCAGGCGGTGACGGGTGCGGGGAGCATTGAAAGCGCCGTCACTGTCTCTCATGCCCTCTGCTTCGTGGCCGGATCGGTGTACCTGGGGGGGTTCCCGAATGTGAAGTGCCCTTCACCCCCAACGGAGGGCGGAGGCGCTGCTGCGTTTGCGTTGTCCTGCACGGCGGCCGCAAACAGTGCGTTGCACAATCTGTCGAAGGGCGAAACAGTTGCCATCAGTCCAACTGAGAATCCACTTGGCGAGTCCGGCGATTGTGAGCTCCCAAACTTCAACCAACCCGCGGCTGAGGTACGGTCTACATCACAACCGCAGTAACAACAGCAACCAGCAGGCACACAACAACAACCACAACAACAACCGGGGGCAGCATTGCCAGCGGCCTCATCTGCAGCGCAAACTCCACAAGGAGACCGTGCGGGGAATGGGGGCTCCACTGCTACTGTTGGGGAGCAGACAGACAGTGCGGAGCGAGGCGGAAGTCGGGGACCATCGGCAGAAGGTTCTCGGGAAACACCAACGCCATCGGCTGGCACTGCGGCTACGCCAACACAGACGGCAGGCGACAGGGCAGCAGATGGAACGACGACGACGACGAACACCCGCATCCCGAGTGCTGGGAGCCACGCGAAAAGCAACGCGGACGGCAGTGCCACCAACAGCAACACCACTCAGAAAGCCGTGGCAAATGCTGCGGATCGCAGTGCCACCTCCACTCCGTTTGTGCGTGCATCTTTGCTGCTGCTGCTACTCACGGCCGCCCTTGCCTGCGCTGCTGGGCAGTGGTGAGGGGCAAAGGATACACACCTACACACCCTGGCAGGGGCGACGCCTAAACATTGTGCGCTCATTTTGCTTGTCGTCCCTGTGGGTTAATCCTTCACTCTCCCTCCTGTGCTCTGAGGGATGTTTTCTTTTCTTCTTTTCTTTTTGCTTCGCCACCCCATGCGCGTTCTCATGGGCGGCGCCCCCTTTTCCCCCTCCTGTTTGCTGCCACACGCCCACACCCACACACACGCAGTGCCAGTCGCATTGCTGTGCGCCGCACGGATTTTGACGCAACTGAAGTGTTGAAGTGCGGGCCGAACGCCGCATGAAATGGGCGAGGGATGTGTGGGCTCCTGCAGCATGGGCGATGCTTTTCTTCATGCAGGTGTTAAAATATACATGCATCTCTCACAGTTCTCTTGTGCTGCTGGACACGTGAGGTGAAGGAACACCACCTGCCGAAGTTAATTTCTTTTATATATTTTTCTTTTGGGGGTCCTGCGGGGATTACTCACATCTCTTTTCCGTCTCTTCTTTTCTTTTTCTTTCGCGGCCTGGGCGATGCTCACCGCTGCCGTGGGCCCCAGCGCCGCTGCCGCCACTGCCGTGTGGGGTCGCGCCGTTCTTAACTCCTTCTTCTGCCGGTGTGCCGAGACGCCTCTGCGTTGTCCATTTCTTTTTTTCTCTGCCACTTTTCCTTCCACACACACGCAGAAGGAAAGAGGCCAAGCGCTGCTCGTTGCCGCTGTGCGCTTTGAAGGCTTCGAGGTCACAGCAACACACACAACCGTCGCGGCCTGCGCGGATCCACCGCTAGGAAGAGAGTGAGCGGCAGCGGCCCAACATGTCCCGGCGCCTGTTCTCTTCTGCGCTGCTCCTCCTCTTTTTCATATGCTGCGGCAGTGGGTCTGTGCAGGCTGATGGGCCTCTCGCAGCGACGGCCCTCGATCCAT
>NW_021705345.1:0-3091 GCF_003719485.1 Trypanosoma conorhini | reverse complement strand
CACCGCTGCTGGTAGCATTTTCTTGAGGCGGCCGTACGTTGTGGTTGGAACGCCCGGCATCGGCAAGTCGCTGGCGGTGGGGTCCTTCGTGCTGTATCAGCTCCTGCACTACGACGCCGCCAAGATCCCTGTGGTGGCCTACTTTGTGGAAGGGTCAATGTACCTTTTTCGCAAGACGGGAGAACAGGCAGGGACCGTGGTGGAATATACAAACACTGATCAAGGTGCGTTGGTCGTCCGGGCGTTGGCTAAAAGGCATGTTGCGGGTTACTACATTTTTGATGTGACTAAGGGACTTTGTCCCCCACATAGGCTGCCCAAAGAGCATTGGGGTGGAATTGTGTTGACGTCGCCTGATAAAAACAACTATGAGGAGTGGAAGAAACAACGGCGTGCACTTTACATTTATGTCAACTGCTACACTCCACGAGAGATGAAGGCGTTCTATGCGTGGGAGGCACGCAACTTGCTGCGCGACTCGCACGGAAGCGCAAGAAGAAACACGAGACTTGAGGGGAGGTGGAAGACGGTAAAGAAACGCATTGATAAGGTTGGACCGCTCCCGCGCCATGTTTTCGATGCAAAGGACCTTCAGGATCGGTGGAATGCAATTTTGGCTGTGCTGTCTGGTACGTCCGACGCAGCCTGGAAGTACTTCGCGAAGGTTTTGTTTGGCAAGGTTGAGTGGCGCCAGGACGGGACAACGCACAAACTGATCAAGCTTGTGCGTGTGCAGTCGGTGGAGGGGGACGTGAATGCTGAGCGGAGCGATGAAAATGGGTCAGAAGAGGAAGAGGAGTCAGAAGAGGAAGAGGAGACAGGGGAGGAAGAGGAAGAGGAAGAGGAAGAGGAAGAGGAGACGAGGGAAGCGGAAGAGGATGAGGTGGAAAACTCCAGAAATTGTCCCGTTTCACGCGAGCTCGAAAAAAGATTGCGGCGACAGGTGATAACGGAGAACTTTCAGATGTCAGCTTTGCTGTCCGCCCTGGGGACGTGCAGCATAAATGCCGCTGCCGATCTTGAGCGCTTGGGCTGCTTGGCGTTTTTGATCAGCGGCGTCGTCGAGGCGGTTGCCCGCAAGATGAAGTATCTTCCCCGCACTGGGAGACGAAGGCGGGCCAGCGTGCTGGCGGACGGACACGCACGAGGTCGCTTTCCAAGCAGGCCCCGCTTGTTCGAGTACACGACGGGAGGGGCTCGGAACACTGTAATACAGAAGGTCGAACTTGAACCCGGTGTTCTGTATCTCCCCAATACACGTCTTTTCCCCGTGCTGGACGCGTTTTACGTGGTCGAGGTGCAGCGGGCGGCAGCTGTCAAGAAGAAATCCGGGCGGGCCAGCGACACTCCCACCGGTGGCCAGAGCAGGGCGAAGAAGACGACGTTTATCGGGCTACAGGTGACAATGCAATCTACCCACGACACCACCGCCAGTAAGATGGCTTCATTTATGAAATACATGAAGAGCAACTTCAATAACTGGGAGGTGCTGAAGGAAGCGATGGAGTGGGAGTTCATTTACATCCAGCACGCTGCGAGTACGCCGATGACAAGAAGACAGGAATGCACTATGACAGCGAGGGAAGGGAATCGGAGTCGGCAAGCTGCCAACAACTTCTGGGAGAGAAAGGTGGAACAGTACCAGGTGCAACTTGACGCGGAGATTGCTGCCCAGCTGGTGATTGCTGCCGTCAGCTCAAATAACGTGGATGTAGGGCGTGGCAGGGGTGTGGGGCGTGGCTCAGTTGTGGGACGTGGCAGGGATGCGGGGCGTGGCGGGGTTGTGGGGCGTGCGGTTCGCCGTCCGTCGTGAATGTGCGCCGAGTTGCGGGGGCGTGGGCTCCTCGTGTTTCAAGCCATCTGTTCAGCGCGTTTGTGCCTTTGTTGGGGAGTGCAAGGGGAGCGGCATGGCTGTGAGTGAGGGGAAATACAAGTATTTTTTCTCTGTGTGTTTCCCCGTCATCATTGAGCGGTGCACACTTGACATGACTGCGGTTGGCGCAGTGAGCAGAGTGGCGGCGTTGTGGGCGGGGGACTTCGCAGACAGAAGCCCGCGGGAGCACGTGCCCCCAGGCGGCGCCAAACAGATGAGTGATAGTTTTGTGCAGCTCCCCTGTTTCTTTGCGGATGGCTTTTATTTTTTGTTTTGTTTCCCGCGATGCCGCGCTGAAGAGCGGCGCAAGTGTTGTAGTTTTTTGCTTCTTTGTTTTGTTTTTTTCTTTTTTATGTTGTCACAACCCCCCGCTGCCGCTGCTGCGACGGGCGCCCTCCACGCGGAAGGGCGTCTGTTGGCGGCGGGCCCCGCAGACCGCCACTCGGTGAACCCCCAACGGGACCCCGGACATCACGGCCGTGAGTATTTTGGGCCCGTTAGTTGTGTGGCTGCGTGGGCGTGGGAGCAGCCTCGTTCTTTTCCGTGGGGGACGTTGGGGCGCACTGAGCCAAACTGTAATTTCCCCACTGTGGGGCCTTCTCTCTCCTTATTCGGGATAGGAACGATATGGTCTCGGTCGCAGAGGCATATTTTTATTTATTTAATTTTTTTTTTCTTTGAGCACACTTCCCGTGGTTTGCCGCTGCGTGGGCTGCGGTGCCGCCTCGGCTCTCAGTTGTCTTTTGCCTCCTTCTTTTTCCATCCTGCGTCGCCGCTGCTGTGTGTGTGTGTGTGCATCTCCGCGTGTTTTGTCCTTGCCGCTTCGCCGCGTGTCTGTAGGTAGACATAGCCCCACCTACACGATACAGACACGTCTATTGCCGTGCACGTGGATGTTGCTTTTGTAGTCGGCGCTGGCGGTTCCTTCTGCTGGCCTCTGCTGCCTCATTCCGCGGCTGTGAAGGAAAAGAATAGGCATAAGGAGAAGGCAAGAGGGAGGAAAGCGCACTATGGCTCACTCTCTTATTTTCCTTGCGGGTGCAGGGCGCTGCCTGTGGGGGTGTTTTGCCCTTTTCGTCTCAGCGGACTGCGGCACAAAATGCCGCCGCAACGAGGCAGTGTCATTTTCACCGTGAGTGGGTGATACCTTTGCGTAGTTGCACACGCGCACGCGGAGATACAGATGTGTGGGGGATAAGAGAGAAGAGAAGGAGCAGC
>NW_021705342.1:0-3097 GCF_003719485.1 Trypanosoma conorhini | reverse complement strand
TGGGTTTTCATGGGAAGAATTTGCGAGGTTTGGCATGGTATCGCTGGCCTCCAGTGGGCCCGGGAAGGGGAAGGCGTGGGTGGTTTCCTCGCCGACGGTGAAGGCGCTGGCGCAGCAGTACTACAACTGCTCCACACTTGAGGGCATGAAGCTGGAGGACGCGGGGTATGCGGGGTCGAAAGGGTCGCATTGGAAGGCACTCATCGCAAAGGAGGAGATGATGTCTCCGGCGGGCCAGCCGGGGTATTACTCGGCATTTACGCTTGCGGCGTTTGCGGACATGGGCGGCGTGTACAGGGCCAACTTCAGCATGGCGGAGCCGATGAGGTGGGGCAACAACTCCGGCTGCGGGCTGCTGGAAAAGAAGTGCCTGACCGGCGGCCACACCGACTACCCTGACATGTTCTGCAAACAGTTTTGGAATGACAAGAAGCTGCTCTGTACGCATGACCGCCTGTCTCTTGGGAATTGCGACCTCGGGCGACAAAATCAACCCCTTCCGCCGCAGTACCAGTACTTCGAGGACCCCAGGCTTGGCGGCAGGGAGGTGTTTATGGACTACTGCCCGCACGTTACTCCGCGTGCGGTGCATGGGTGCACCAACGGCAAAGCTCATGCGATTATTGGCAGCTTCATTGGCCCCAACTCCCGCTGCGTGAAAGGGAAGGACCTTCAAGTGAGTGGAAAACCCATTGGCGATGTGTGCGTGAACACTCAGTGCGACGGCGGCAAGCTGAAGGTGCAGTTCCGACTCGACACAACGTGGCACGAGTGCGAGGAGGGCAAAACTGTTGAGCCCCCAAGGAAGTACTGGAGCGGGAGTATTGTGTGCCCCAAGTACGCCGATGTGTGCGACGCCCTCCCCAACATCAGCGCCTACCCAATACCGGTGGTTGCGCCGCCGCTGACAGAAGATCCACCAGCCGCAGAGGACACAGAAGCGGCTGAAGGGGAGAATGGCGACGCGGAGGTCAGCCCTGTCGGACCCGGCGGCGAAGCGTGGACGCAGGACGCAGCCGTCGCACACAGTGCCGGCACGGAACGCAGCGGCAGCAGCAAAGCTTCTGAAACTGAGGGTCCGTCTACAACGAGTTCGTCGAGCAAGGCGGAAGGCGGCGTTGGCGGCACCACTGGGCAAACGAATGCGGCGGCAAAAGGCAGTGAAGAAGAGGGGGGCGGTGCGGAACGTCCAACGACGACTGCACTCAACAGTGACTCGACAAACCCCGCGCAGTCCACTGCCGGCGCCCGGCCGCCCGAGAGCGAAGGGCAGACGCAAGGGGCGGCGGCGGCGCAGAGCAGTGGCCAACCCGACGCTGTGCCGCCGCTGCGCGGAGGTGGGAGCAGCGGAGGGACCCTAACCCCGGCGGAGGGACGCGGGACAGCCGCCGCCGAGGCGCAGCTGCAGGGTGGGGCGGCGGGCCCTAGCACCGCGACTGAGAGCGCCGCGCCTACCGCGCGGGCCGATGCGTCCGAAGTCGCTCCTGCGGCCACCAACGGTGCTGTCGCCCCCGCTGGTGCGAAGGACGGTGCTTCTGCATCGGCCAACCGTCCTTCTGCCAATGCCGCCGCCTCCGGGAGCGAAGCGCCAAGCAACGCGGAAGGCAGTGACGTCACAACCGCTTTGTTTGTGCGTGCGCCTCTGCTGCTGCTGCTCACGGCAGCCCTTGCCTGTGCTGCCGGGCAATGCTGAGGGGACAGCTACACACACGCTGGCGGGGAAGACTCGTATTCTTTGTGCGCTCAGTTTGCTTCTCGTCCCTGTGGCACAATCCTTCTCTCTTCTGTTTTTTTTTCCTTTCTTTTTTTCCTTCCCCCTCTGGTTGCTTTCTATACACAATTCCACGAGTGACGAGATTCCCCTCCTGCTTGCTGCTGTTCCCCACACGCGCGGCGCCGGCCTCGTGGCTCTGCGCCCCGCACTTATTTGACGCAGCTGCCCGATTGAAGCGCAGGCCGAACGCCGCATGAAATGTGAGAAGGAAGTGTGGGCTGATGCAACAGAGCGACGTTTTCCTTTTTTGTTTGTTTCTTTTTTGCTTTTTTTCTTGCAGGTAAATATACACGCGCTCACGCTCACAGTCCTCTTGTGCTTTTGGGTACTTGAGGGGAGAAGAAAAAAACCTGACGAAGTCATTTTGTTTTATCATTTTTGTTTTGTTTCCCGGGCCTCCTGCTGGACGTAAACCTCTTTTTAAATGCTTTAATTTTGTTTGTTTGTCTTTGTTTCGTGGGGCAACTCACCGCGGCTCACTTTGAGTTCGTGCGCCGTGTCTGCCTGCCGCTGCCGCTGCCGTTGCCGCTGCGCGTCTCGGCGCTGTGTTTCCTTCCGCCGCTGCCGGCTGCGCCGCCGACACGCCTCCATTTCCCCCTCATTCCTCCTCTTCCTCGCTAGAGGCAGCGGTGGCCCGCGAAGACGACACTTTTTTTGTTTTCTCCTCCGCTGCGGCGGGAGAGGACAGGCGGGGTGTGTGTGCGGCGCGCGTGTTTGTGTGTGGCCTCCCCACGTTGTGGCCATTGCGCCCTTTGCGCGTGAAGGGCCCGCCCTCTGCTGGCCGCGTTGCCCGCGTTGGGTGTTTTTGCGCTGGCCGCGATGAGCTCGTCATTTCTTGCGTTTTGGAGGTGCGCTGGGTGCGGGGCGTGTGCGTGTGCGTGTGGCTGTGGGCTTCTTCTCGAGCCTCCTGGCGGCTGCCCGTTCACGCCCCGTGGGCCGCCGTCGCGCAGCGTGTGAACTGTGCGGGGGGCGGGTGAGGCGCCACAGACCCCCTTCGCCGCACCCTTTTGCCCCCTTTTCGCTGCGGGGGCACGGCGAAGAAGCGGAGGCGCGCTCGTGGCGCAGTCCGGGAGGAGGCGACGGGCGGCTGCGGGTCGGCTCCCGTCCCCACCGACGGGCGCGCGGGGTTTCGGTTTCGCAGGCGGCTGCGGGGCGGCTGGGAGGCGGGGAAGGCGGAACTAACGCGACGACTTTGCGGACGCACAACTTCGCCCTCGTCACGCGCGGGCTGCAAGGGCCCCGTCGAAGCGGCGGCAGCGGGCCGACGGCACTCGTTGGGCCGGCTGGGCGGCGGTAATAACGGCGGCGGGGGGCAGAAGAGAC
>NW_021705341.1:0-3099 GCF_003719485.1 Trypanosoma conorhini | reverse complement strand
GATCATGCTCATGACAATTTTTTTGTTTAGTTTTTCTTCGGTGTGTATATATTAAATAAATATATAAATAAATATATACATCAGAGGGCTGCGGGAAAAAAAGGCAGGTGGTAAAAATTCGAAGAGGGAACTGCGGCAAGAGGGGCGGAACCAAAAAAAAAGTGGAACAAAAAGAAAAACAAAAAAAAACTGGTTCAACCCCCTCCAAAAGCGGTGAGGGAGGAGGAGAAGGAGGAGGAGGAGTGGTGCCTCGCACGCGGGCGGGAGTGCGGAGAGGATGTGCCGCCTGTGCGTCCCCGCCGGCAGTAGAGGGCAGGGCTGAGACCAAAAGAGAAGGAACAAAAAAAAACAAAGAAAAAACCGCCAATACCCCGCGTAGAAAAGCCAAAGAAGAAATAAACAACAAGTGGCATAGATTCACTTCCACAGGGCGCGTTGCAGCACAATACCTCGCTTCCTTTTCCTTTTTTTTTCTTTCGCTCGTTCTCTTATCCCCACTAATAAATAAACTCTTCCTTTTTTCCTTCCTATGTTTTGTTCTACTGATGTCTGTTTCTCGTGTAGAACAGGATCGCTGCATACGCTGCTTTGCTACATAATCTCCACCACTTCTCCCCAATGCGCTGCGTTTTCCTTCCTCGTCGTTTTCTTCCTTTTGATTTATGTTGCTATCGTCCGTCTTCCTTCGCTTCGCGGGATGCGACTGGTACAGCGCCGCGCCGTCGCTCAGTACGTGCGGATGAGGAAGAAGTACTCCTCCAGGGCGTCGGGCTCTTTCCGCGGGCACGTCGGGTCCGCCACGGTGGCGCCCGAGGAGAAGTACTCGTAGCGCAGCGGGTAGTCCGTGAGGGCCTTCTTCATCGTGACGCCGACCCGCGACGCCAGCGTGCGGAGGCGGTGGGGCGCCGGCAGGGGGCCGAGGAGGTGCTGCCCGGTGACGCTGGTCTTTTGCAGCATGACCGGATCCGGCAGCCGGAGCGGCGACAGCGCGTTTTGGGCGCGCGCGTAGACGTCGAGCAGCCCGTGCCTGGCGGACTCCACGCCCTCCTCGTGGCCGGCCGTCACCTCCGAGGCCTTCTTCACCTCCGCCGGGGGGAGGTCCGGCAGGTCGGCCGCCCAGCGCGTCTGCTGCGTCACGGGGGCCAGCTTAGTGAAGGCTGTCTGCACACGGTTCACCTGCGCGGCGGGGGCGTTCTCCGCGTTCGCGTCGGCGAAGCGCTCGAGCGTGGGCACGAAGAGGATGTCGTGGTACCTCAAATCGTTCGAGAGGAACGAGAGGAAGCAGCGGCACTTTTCATTCTTCGGCTCCTTCACGGAGGCCTCCACATCCATCGTGGAGTAGTGCAGGGCCTTGATGTTGACGGCGGGGATGCCGGTCACGACGTGCCGGTCGTCGCGGATGACCATCACGGAGTTGTCGAAGAGCGTCAGGTAGAGCGGCTCCTCGCAGAGGGCGACGGAGCTCCCCGGGGTCGACAGGTCCGCCCCCTTCAGCACCAGGCGGCCGTGCACGCAGGCGTAGAACACGGTGTGCTTCACGGCCCGCAGGCGGAACCACAGGTACAGGGGCGGCTCCGCCAGCGGAACGTCAATGCGGGGGTCCATCTTCGGCAGGCCCCAGAACTGCGGCGGCCGCATCCCGTCACGAATCATCACCTCACGAATCGTGGTGTAGATTTTCATGAAATCGGTCTCGTTGTCCGTGCGCATGTACCACGCGAGCATCTCCCCGCTGCCCGAGTCTTTCCCCTTCTTCGCGTCGGCAGGGGAGTGCGGGGGGAGGGGGCAGGTCACGGCGTGCCTCTCCACAGGCTGCTCCACGTGCGAGAGCACGGAGACGTCGAGGTGGCGGAAGCTCCCCTCCACCTTGAAGGAGAAGAGGTCACGCTTGTCGAAGTTCGGCGCGTCGTACTTGATGTCCACAACACTGGGCTTTGCGATAATGCGCACCACCCGCATCTGGTGCTTCCACACCACGCGGAACTCCGTCTCCTTGTCGCTGCAGTACAGCATGCTCCTCTCCGTGTCAAAGGCGATGCGGCGCAGCGTCCATGACTCGCGGTACTTGCCCTGCTTCTCCACGCACGAAAGCAGCATCATTTGCACGTTGCCTGGACTCTCCAAAGAAAAATCGGGTGTGGCGTGGGGGGGTTAAGCTTGCGTATCCGAGCTCTCCTGAACTCCCTCACACACACACACACACACACACACACGCAGAGGGCAAAGTTAGGAAGAAGGAAGAGAAAGTCAAAGTGAAACGCATGCGCCGCGGTCTCAGAAGCAAACGCGGGAAATCACCACGGCGAGGCCACATCCCTCGTGTGGGGGACTACCCCGCTTCATCCCCAACCGCCACCTCCCTCCCTCTTTCCCCCCCCCCCACACACACACGCGCGCAAAACATGCGGCCCACAAGAGTCCGCACGATACAAACGCAGGATACCTTAAACACGACCCAAAACTCAAAAAAGAAAAAAAGAAACAACAAAGAAGAATACCCCGGCGCGCAAACGCAGAGAAGGAACTACGGCGGACTCCACCGCAAGGAATGAGCAGCCTTCGTCGTTCGTCAAGGACCGCTCGAAAAAAAAAATGTGATAGCGTCCAACTCCAACACTGCAGAGTTTCAATCAAACCCACTGCAGTCTGAGACGGTCATTCCGCAACAGAAGTTTCCCTGCTTTACCCTGGCTCCACTCCTCGGCACTGCCTTGACGTCCCCAATAGCAGCTCCCCACTCGCGCCAAAGGGAGTCGGCAAAGACGTACACCCGCCCAGGTACTTCAGGTGGTCCGCAATGGAAATGGGGAGGAGGCTGTTACTGCACTCAGCGTCCTCGGCCGTGGTCTCCGCGGGGCACGCCGTCCCGGACACGTCACTGCAGTTCGCGTAGCTCGTGGAGCCGTCATTGTCGTACCACACCTCGTGGGGGCCATGCTCGAACCCCGAGTAAGCGGGGGGAAGGTGGGGCACGACATCCCGCTTGTGGGTGACGCGGGACGTCTCGTGGCCGCCGCCGCAAAACAATGCGAGAAACCAGTTGGCGAACGCGGCGTTGCCCACACGCGGCTCACCAAACGTGTACAGCTCAATCCTCAG
>NW_021705340.1:0-3109 GCF_003719485.1 Trypanosoma conorhini | reverse complement strand
AAGGAGGAGAAGCGCGTTTTCTGTGAGGCAAATGGAGGAATCGCAGTCGACTGCTGCAGCGTCCACGACGATCCTAGGAGGGGGCGACCCCCATGGGAGGCGTGGGGGACATAACCCTCTATGAAGGCATCGTGAGGAAACAAAGTGGTGACCTCGCGTGGAAGCGACGGTACTTGTGCATCCGCGGGGCACTCGAAGAGGGTGAGCGCCTGGACGCGGGGAGGATTCCGAGGTTCAAGAGCCTGGACCTCGTGCTGGCTGTGTCGAAGGAGACGATGCGGCAACAGTGCATTGCGACGCCGTTTGCCGAGCTGGAGGACGTGTTCCCCGTTCCGAGCAAGTACACTGGGTCGAATGCGCGGCACGTGTTTGCTGTGGCCTTCAAGACTGGAAAGCGTCTTCTCTTTCAGGCCCGTGGTGATCCTGAGCGGGATGAGTGGATGCAAAAGATCCAGGAGGCGCTCGGAATTGATGACGATGAGTAGCGTTGGTGGGGGGTTGCGCCAATGCTCCAAATGGGCTTATTTCTTTGGGTGTCCTCTCCTAGGCGTTTAGCTTGTGGACGTGCTGTAGGCTTCACTGGGTTTTAAGCGTGATGTATTTGCAGTACATGTTATTGAACACTCGGCGGAGGACCTCGAGTTTGAAAGGTGTTGTGTTTTTTTGGGCCCGTGTGTAATGGCTTGGTGAGTTTGTGGGCGCGTTGTTGACTTTGCGTTTGGACTCCGCGTACTCTGCAATCAGGACCCTTGCACGCCGCCTTGCTGCATTTTTTTGTTGGTTAATGAAAGGGGCAGGCGCGTGGGACTGACCATCGCGGTAGCCGGCACATTTTTGGTTGTGAAAGGCCCCGTGGGGCTTGGGGCGCCCGCTGTCAGACGACATGGCCGGTGGGGGCGTCCCCCCCCCCCCCCGGTGCCGAGGGCCAGTTGGCATCACGATATGCTTTGGTGGTTGTTGTGTCAGCATGGCTTTTGTGCCTCTCCACTGGGCCGCGTAAAGCTCTCAGTGCGCATCGTTGTATAGCTGCCTTGAAAAGGCACTGACATGCGTTATTGAGGTGCTTGCGGCGTGCTCCATGCGCAGGCCTTTGTCTTTGTGGTTTAACTCTCGCACCCTCCCGATAGGATTGGCTAAGAACGAAAAATGGTGTGTGACTTTTGCCTGCATTTGTGCCTGTGCATGTCTGCCACAGTTCAATTGGAAGGACAGGGCAGGTGCTTCGTTGCGGGGTGAGGTGGAGAGAGAAGTGAGGTGGCTCGGGTGTGGGCCTATCGGTATTATGCAATGGCGACGAGCAATTATTATGCTCTCCGAGTCGTCGTTGCGTCCACACTCTACATCTCACCCGTTTATGAGTTTTCGTGTTCTTCTTCTTCCCGTTTTCGGGACCCCCTGCTGTGGCCGCTTGCGCTGAGGGTTGGTGCCGCATCGTCGCGGCCGTCGAAGGCAGCGGCGGGAGAGGCAGAGAGGGTGGGAAAGAGGCAATGACCGGCAACTCAACGGCGACACACTACAAGGCGGTTTTGTCACCAGTGTGTTGGGTTGTTGACATGTCTTTTTTTTTGGTTTTGTTTTTGCTTTTTGGGTCTTTTTACTCCTCCTTGTGGTTTCCCTTTCTTTATGTCCTCTCTCTGTGGCCTTGTTTTTTTTGTTAGTGGCTCGTTCGTCTCTCTGTTGTTCCCCCACGCCGTACCAGCCGCGGGAATGTATTTGTATTTTATTATTGATTCTCTTGCTGCTGCGCCCCCACCCGTTGCTCTCTGCGTGTACTTGATTCCGGTCCAGCAGTGCACGGGCACAGTCATCCGCACACACCGGCCCAAGCCAGCGGGAATGACGCTCTGTGTATGTGCTGGAATTGCCCTGAGTGACTGTGAGCCTCACACGGTAGGGGAGCAGTTGACAGAAAGGGAGAGACGTACAATCTACCGTCAGCAGCATGTGCTGCAACGACACGCACACGCCTGCCAGTGCCATATACACCCTTCTTTTTGTGTGAAGGCCTTTTCCAATTGTGCCTTTGTGTTGATGTCACGGCATGAAACGAGCGAAGGCCATGAACAGAGACGAAGAAAACGAGGATGGGGGCAGGTGGAGTGCAAATAAGAATGCCCGCCCACAGGGATAAAATCAAAGGCTTTGGACACAAGGCAATCCGTCTAATGTCATTTTTATGTGCGTCTGCGTCGACAACGACGAGGCGCCAGTTCCCCACCCATCACCCTTCTGTGTCAATTTCCCCTGAATAAGGCGGTTGCCGCACCCCGGGAGCAAGGAGGAGAGAGTCTCTCCTGTAAACGGCGCAACTAGAACGAGTTTTTACCCGTGTCTCTTTCTTTTCCGAGCGCATAGCACGATGCTCGGTGGAGAGAGGGAGGGGGGAATGCTTCCATTTTTCTCCTTGCTTGTTGTTCTGCCCTATACAGAAGAATACATACACCTGCCGACACACTTTACCGGAGCGAATCGGAGATGCCTTCTAACGACGCGATGATCGCGCGCGTGTGTCGTACCTTCAGCGACGCCTTTGCGATGGACGAAACGGCGGCGAAGGAGCAGGGGAAGAAGTACTGGATCAGCCGAGTTCTGGGCTCCGGTGCGACCGGCACTGTGCTGTGTGCGAAGCGCAAGTCGGATGGGGAGCCTTTCGCCGTTAAGGTTGTGGACATGGAGGGCATGTCGGAGGCCGACAAGAACCGCGCGCAGGCGGAGGTGCACTGTCTGCTGAACTGCGACTTCTTTTCCATCCTGAAGTGCCACGAGGACTTTGCCAAGAAGGACCCTCTAGATGGGGAGAATCTCTTAATGATAGCTCTTGTGCTTGACTACGCGAATGCTGGGGACCTCCGCCAGGAAATCAAGAGCCGTGCCAAGGCGTCCCGAGCATTTCGTGAGCACGAGGCAGGCCTCCTCTTCATTCAAGTCCTCCTTGCGCTTCATCACGTGCACTCGAGACACATGATTCATCGTGACATCAAGACGGCCAATATCCTTCTTTGCAGTAATGGGCTTGTGAAGCTCGGGGACTTTGGCTTCAGGCAAGATGTATTCCGCCACGGTCTCGGGCGACGTCGGCAAGACGTTCTGCGGCACACCGTACTACGTT
>NW_021705334.1:1294-3146 GCF_003719485.1 Trypanosoma conorhini | reverse complement strand
CAAAGAAGGTGTACTGCGTCTTCTCTACCGACACCTCCATGAAGTTCTCTTCGGACCACTTCGAGGTGCAGTCTAAGCCTTCTTGCAACACGTACTGAATATATGCTCGGTCCGAGTGTCGACAAATCAGCGTTAGATCATCCGCAAAGAAACCATGTGCGAGATTGGGAATTGCATTGAGTCGCACACTTAAGGAGTCTATCGCTATGATGAAGAGCAGTGGGCCTAGTACAGAACCCTGAGGAACACCACATGTGAGCTTCACATCCCTGGAGTAGGTGTTGTTGACACGCACTCGTGCAGTTCGGCCACCCAGAAAAGAGCCAATCCACCGTTGGAGAACCGGAGAGATACCAAAAGACTGTAGTGCTTGCATGATGCAGCCATGATCCACGGAGTCAAAGGCTCTGGCGTAATCGATGAATACCGCCGCCGTCCTCTCTTCGGGGCAACGTGGGCGGTATCGGCGACCCAAAGGTGGAGTTGGCCCTTTTTGTTTGGCTCTTTCTCCGAATGCACCGGCAGGGAAACGAGCAGCACTCTCCTTCCCTCAATCGTCGCAGTGACAAAGCCGCTCTGAACGTGGGGCCCAGCAGATGCAGGTGCATTGCCCCACACGCGCGAGAGCGTCGCGAGCGCCTCCGTCCACGTCTCCCCTTTATTATCCGACTCGTAAACTCTGCGGCGGCCGTCCTCGCACGCGGCCATCATGAACAGTTTGTTGTCCTCCCACGCCACGACGGAGGGAGTACCGCAGCCCTCCGCAGACGTCCCCGCCGACAGCCGCCAACTCCCCTTCTCAGGGTCGCTGGAGTACAAGACCAGCGAGACGGTTTTTCCAGCTGTGTCCCCCGTCGCCTTTCTCTTTGTGGCCTGCACCGGGAAGACAAGCGTGCCGTCCGCCGTCACAACCCCCGCGCCTCCGCCGAGAGAAAACGCCACGAATCTCTCCTCAATCGGCGGGCTGAGGCCAGAGGTCCAGTTGGGGGCGCTCCTACTGAGGGTTTTCTGCTTCGGCTCCTCGCTCCCCGCCGCCTCTGTAACTGCCCCAACGAGAAGGTAGGGGTACATCTGGGCGGCGCCCCCCACGGCCCCCTGAGACTCACGCGCACCGTGAACAAAAAGGTAGATCCTGCCGTCCTTTACAACCGGAGTGGGGCTGGAGAGGAAAGACACCTCATTATTCCCCGGTGTGCTGACGGCGTCTTGTGCGGGTGCGGCGACCTCAGTGGCGGCAGCCACCGTCCAGAGCTCAGTCGATGCGGCAGACGCAATGCGCTTCGCCAGCACAGCTGTCGCGCCGCCGCTGATGGCTTGCGCGATGGCGACAAGCCCGCCACTCACCTCGACAAGCGACGGGGCGGTGAACGAGGGGGCGGACGGCGTCGGAAACGCAGCTGGCGGTGCCCCACAAGGGGCCTCTGCTGTCCCTGGGCTCGGGCCAGCCACCTCCGCCTCAGCGAGCACAGTCCAGCCGCCGCCGCACATCAGCAGCGCGCAGAGGAGGAGCAGCGGCAGCGCAGCAGAGGAAAACAGATGCCGGGGCATGTTGGGTCAATCTCTCTCTCTTCCCTTCCCTCCTTGCGGTGGATCCGCCCAGGCCGCGACGGTTGTGTGTTTGTGCAGTGTGAGAGCTCGGAGCCTTCAAAGCGCACGGCGGCAACGAGCAGAGTTTGGTCTCTTTCCTTCTGCGTGTGTGCGGGAGGAGAAGTAGCGGAAAAAAAAGAGGAAGGCAACGCAGAAGCGCGTCGGCACACCGGCAGAATAGGGATTTCAGAACGGCGCGACCCCACACGGCAGCGGTGAGCATCGCCGGCAGACAAAAGAAAAAGAAGAACGAAGAATAGGAGGT
>NW_021705334.1:0-1269 GCF_003719485.1 Trypanosoma conorhini | reverse complement strand
GGAGGCAGTCACCGTCCAGAGCTCAGTCGATGCGGCAGACGCAATGCGCTTCGCCAGCACAGTTGTCGCGCCGCCACCGTTGGCTTGCGCGATGGCGACGAGCCCGCCACTCACCTCGACAAGCGACGGGGCGGTGAACGAGGGGGGCGGACGGCGTCGGAAACGCAGTTGGCGGTGCCCCACAAGGGGCCTCCGTTGTCCCTGAATTCGGGGCAGCCACCTCCGCCTCAGCGAGCACAGTCCAGCCGCCGCCGCACATCAGCAGCGCGCAGAGGAGGAGCAGCGGCAGCGCAGCAGAGGAAAACAGATGCCGGGGCATGTTGGGTCAATCTCTCTCTCTTCCCTTCCCTCCTTGCGGTGGATCCGCCCAGGCCGCGACGGTTGTGTGTTTGTGCAGTGTGAGAGCTCGGAGCCTTCAAAGCGCACGGCGGCAACGAGCAGAGTTTGGTCTCTTTCCTCTGCGTGTGTGCGGGAGGAGAAGTAGCGGAAAAAAAGAGGAAGGCAACGCAGAAGCGCGTCGGCACACCGGCAGAATAGGGATTTCAGAACGGCGCGACCCCACACGGCAGCGGTGAGCATCGCCCGGGCAGCAAAAGAAAAAAGAAGACGAAGAATGGAAGTGAATAATCCACGCAGAAGCCCCAAAAGAAAAATTAAAAAAAAGTAATTACTTCGGCAGGTGGAGTTCCTTCACGCGTCCAGCAGCACAAGAGGACTGTGAGAGTGTGTGTGTGTATATTTCAATGCCTGCATGAATAAAAAACGAAACAAATGCCCCGGTCGCACACACAACCACACGACAGGCTTGCATCTCACGGCTGCCGCGGTCTCGTGCCTCATTTGGGAGGCCCGTGCGGCGCACGGCAATGCGGCCAGCACCGCGTGTGTGTGTGGCGGCAGCAAACAGGAGGGGAAAAGGGTGCGCCGCCCATGGGAACGTGCATGGGGTAGCGAATCAAGAAAAGAAGAAGAAGGAAAGAAACCATCCCTCAGAGCACAGGAAGGAGAGAAGGATTGACCCACAGGGACGACAAGCAAACTGGGCGCAAAAAGAATAGGCGTCGCCCCTGCCAGGGTGTGTGTGCAAATACCTTTCGCCCCTCACCACTTACCCAGCGGCAGCGGCACAGGCAAGGGCAGCCGTGAGCAGCAACAGCGGAGATGCACGCGCAAACGAAGTGGAGGTGGCACTTCGATCCGAAGCATTTGCCACGGCCTTCTGAGTGGTATTGCTGTTGGTGGCGCTGCCTTCCGCGTTGCTTTTCGCGT
>NW_021705337.1:0-3128 GCF_003719485.1 Trypanosoma conorhini | reverse complement strand
CCACAACGACAAACCTCACCGCGGAAGCAGCCCACACACGGGAACGGCATAAAATATCTCACTCCAGAAGTGTTGAGATTTCCGCTTTCAGTGCGTGCTGCCCAATAACGTCAAGAAGATTACAGAAGAGTCTGTCTGTTTCCCTCCACACCTGCTCAAAGCAGACCTTCCCCACTCTCCCTCGCCCCAACAGCTGGGGCGCCACAAGAAGCTGTCAAAAAAGTCGCGTGTGTTGAAGGCCCCAACTTGTGGGCGGGGCGGGCGAACAGTCACCCGCCCCCTTCCCCAAACTTCCCCGCACCCTTTACCCCTCCCGCCGTGCGAGGGGTGGAAGAAGACGCGTAGGAGAAGACACGCCAGCCGCACAGTCTGCGGCTGCTCTGCCCTCACCGACTGCCATCGTGCCGCACCGCACCGCAGGCTGCGATGAAACGGCCCCCCACGCGCACTCGCAGTGAGACACACGCCCCACTCACGCCCACCCCGTCTATTCTCTCCCGCCACAGCGGGCGCAGAAAGCGGCGGTCGCACGCCCCGTCACTTCCACGCCACCGCAGCGGAGAGCAAAAAAAGAGTCTTCGTCGTGGACTGCCGGTGCCTCTAGCAGGAAGGAGGAGATGGAGGCGTGTCAGCAACACAGCCAGAGGCGGGAGCAAACTGGACGCAGCGACAGTGACAGGCACGGCGCCAACTCAAAGTGAGCCGCAGTGAGTTACTCCAACGAAAATCAAAACAACAAAAATGAAAAATGTGGAAGCTCAACAGGACGCCCAGGAAAAGAAAAACACGAAATCACTTTAGCAGGCGTTCCTTCGCCTCACGTGTCTAGCAGCAAAAGAGGACTGTGAGTGTGTGTGTTTATTTTATTGCCTGAAAAAAAAACGGAAACAACTAAAAAAAATTTTTAATGACTCTTCTGTTGCTTCAGACCCGCACACAGCTCTCACATTTCATGCATCTTTCGCTCTGCGCCTCAAACGGACAGCTACGTCAAATCCGTGAGACGCACAGAAATGCGGCCGCCATCGTGTGTTTGTGGACGGCGGCAGCAAACAAGAGGGGGAAAAGTGTGCGCCGCCCATGGGAACGTGCGTAGCAGGGAAAATAAAAAGCGACCCCAGGGTGCTGGTTACTCCAGCAAAGCACCAGCAGCAAAAAAAAGTAAATATGCATTTTTATTTAAAAGCATAAAAAATGAAAATAAAAAATGGGGCCCTAGAAGAAATGCAATGCGTAGCACTGGGCAACCACACCGCACACTCTACAAGAGGAGCTACAAATCCACTCTCTCCCTCTCTTGCTTTCAGCGGAGAGCCCCCATGCCCCACAGCCCCAGCAGGGCAAGCAGCAGCAATAGCCGAGACACGCACCCACGCAGAGCGCCGTCGCTGCCTCCCCCGCTGGGCTTCAAGCCAGTCATGTTCTTGAAGGCAGCGGAGCTGTTGCTCAAGTGCGGCGCCGCGTCGCGCGTCGAAGGGGCAGCCGGAGGTGCGGGTGGTGCGGTTTTATTAGCCGGTGCGCCCTCAACGCCCTGCGGCACTTCCTCACTATCTCCACGAGGCATTTCAGCGGCGGCAGGCGAAGAAGCGCCGGGTGCCTCCTTCGCGGCGGGCGGTTCGGCGTCGTCGGCCAAAGCAGGGCTGCCGCCTGAGCTCACCGCTGCGCCTGGAGCAGCGGTGTTCACTTCGGGGTCAACGGCTTGACTCCCACTGGCGGTGGCAGGCTCGCCGGCATGCGTCTGACTGCCGCCCGGTGCTGCAGGAGGGTCCACACTCGATGCGGATGGCGCCGGCGAAGACACCGATGCGCCCTCGCCGCTTTCCTCTTCTCCGGCCACCTCCGCCGCCGCGCTGGGCGAGGCACGGCCGTCAGGAGGCAGTTCGGCGCCACCAACACCGTGACCACCGCCCTCACGTTTGGCCTCCTCCGGTGGCTGCGGCGACTGCGCCCCGCCGCCTGCCACCACCGACGCGTCGCTGTCGCCCGGTTCTTGTCCCTTCACTTCCGCCGCGGACGGGGGCGCGGAAGGCGACGACTCCACCACCGGCTCCACAGAAGAGAGATTTGCAGCGCCCGCTTCAACTTTTGGATTCGGGGGCGCTTGCCCGGCAGAAGCCACCGAGCCCACAGGCTGAAGGGGGCTCGGCTGCTGGAATACCGCCAACGCCCATTTCCCCAGACCCCTGCTCGGGAGTATCATCGGTGTCCTCCGCATCATCGCTGGGCCCGTGGGAGGCAGCAGCCGGCCCTGCGCCTGGCCCCGCAGCAGCCGGACGTGGATGAGTGACTTTGCTGGCGGTGAGCTTGTTTAACTCCGGACCATAAAGCACCTCGTTGTACAGCAGGACGTTGGCCACCGTCACGTGGGGGCCGGCCTCTGCGCCCTCCGCCGCAGCGGCAGCCCCAAAGTAGAAGTGCGAGATCCGGTGCGAGTCGAACAGAGCGCCAGCGTATTCCCCCTCGTAAATCTCCCTCCCGTCAACGTACACATTTCAATCATCAGTATCCATTTGCAGGGCCACTTGATACGTCTTGTCATTCTCCCACGCCTCAGCATGCTCCTCGGCATCGGCATTATCAAGTTTGGCTTTCCACTTCTTGTCCTTCGTGTACGAGAGGCCGAAGAGCACAGTGTTCGCTGCGTCTTTCATCCTCACGCCCAGCAGAGGAGTGCCGTCCTCCTCCGGCACCGCGTGGATCGTCACCGTCGCCGCAAGAGCGAACTTGTTGTTCGCAGAGTAGTACGGCTGGTTCTGCCCCAGTTTCCCCACGGGCCACTCCGCCCCCGCTCCGGCGCCGCTGAACGTCACGCCGTTCGTAAACTTTGTTGCTGCCCCATGGACTGTCGCGTCCACGCCGAGGTACTCGTCCTCCCACTTGCCGCCAGTTGACTTCCCGGACAAAAACCCCACCAGCCCTTTGGTGGGAAGAGGGCCGCTGCACATGCCCCTCTTTCGCGGGTCGAGGTTTCCGCTGGCTTTGCAGCTTTGCAAGGCGGCGTCCAACGCAGTCCAACTCCTCACCACCTCCTTTATCCGATCCAGCTGCGTGGTCAGGCGCACGTAGGCAAGACCGTACGAATCTTCTCCAGTCTTCTTCTCGTAGAGTATAATCAACTCCTTGTCGCT
>NW_021705336.1:0-3138 GCF_003719485.1 Trypanosoma conorhini | reverse complement strand
TATATATATATATATATGATATGCTTCTCTGGCTGGGGCATATAGTTCCTATTCCTAAAAGAGAGAAAGAAGGCCCCACAGTGGGGGAATTACAGTTTGGCCCGCTGCGCCCCAAAGTCCCCCGCAGAAAAGAACGAGGCTGCACCCACGCCCACGCAGCCACACAACTCATGGGCCCAAAATACACACGGCCGTGATGTCTGGGCTCCCGTTGGGGATTTCACTGAGTGACGGTCTGCGGGGCCCGCCGCCAACAGACGCCCTTCCGCGTGGAGGGCGCACGTCGCAGCAGCAGAAGCAGAAGCAGCGGGGGGTTGGGGCAGAAAGAAGAATAAAAATAAAAAATAAAAATAAAAAAAACTACAACACTTGCGCCGCTCTTCAGCGCGGCAAAGAGAGAAACAGAAAATAAAAGCCGTCGGCAAAGAAACAGGGGAGCCGCACAAAACTATCCCTCATCTGTTTGGCGCCGCCTGGGGGGCAAGTGCCTCCCGCGGGCTTCTGTCTGCGAAGTCCCCCGCCCACAACGCCGCCACTCTGCACACTGCGCCAACCGCAGTCATGTCAAGTGTGCACCGCTCAATAATGACGGAGAAACACACAGGCACACAAAAAAAATACTTGTCTTTCCCCTCACTCACAGCCATGCCGCCCCCCTGTGTTCCATAAGAAAGGCACAAATGCGCTGAACGGACGGCTTGAAACACGAGAAGCCCACGCCCCCGCAACCCGGCGCACAGTCACGGCGGCCGGCTAACCGCACGCCCCACACCCCCGCCACAACCCACACCCACGTTATTTCTCTTGAAAGCAGCAAACAGCTGGGCAGCAATCTCCGCGTCAAGTTGCACCTGGTACTGCTCCACCCTTGGCTCGCTCAAGTTCTCGGGAGCTTGAGGATCCGACGTACTTTTGCCTTGGTCAGTGCCCCGTTGCCTTCTCGTCATCGGCGTGCTATCAGCGTGCTGGATGTAAATGAACTCCCACTCCATTGTTCTCTTCAGCACCTCCCAGTTATTGAAGTTGAGTGTCATGTATTCCATAAATGAAGCCATCTTACTGGCGGTGGTGTTGTGAGTATCTTGCCTTGTCACCTGCAGCCCGATAAACGTAATTACCCTCTCGGCGCTGCTCTGGTCACCGGTGGGAGTGTCGCTGGCCTGCCCGGATTTCTTCTTGGCAGCTGCCGCGCGTTTCCGCTCGACCAAGTAGAATGCGTCCAAAACGGGGAAGTAGTTCGACAGTGGTTTATACAATACACCAACTTGCAGCATCCTAGCAACGGCACCCGGAATATTATCGGTTCCCTTTCTGTGATCAAATATGCAGCGCTCACTCGGAACGCGACCCACTGTGTTTTTGTCTGCCAACACACTGGGACGCTCATCTCCCACGGTGCGTGGAAGGTACTTCATCTTGCCAATAATCGTATCGGCGACATCTTCTGACATAAACGCAAAGCACCCAAAGCGTTCGAGCTCCCAAGCAGAAACTTCCGCTTTCGTCCCAAGCACTTGCCCCAAGGTAGACGACAGAAGGTTTTTTCCCGTCACCAGTTCCAACAGTCTTCTTTCAATCCAAGGCGAAACGGGACGATTTCTGGAGCTCTCCGCCTCCTCCCTCACCGCCCTTCCCTGCACCATCGTCAGCGCCACCGGCGACACCGCCGACGCCGGCGCTATCGTACTTTTCTCCTCCAGCACACGCACAAGCTTGACCAGTTTGTGCGTGCTCCCGTCCTCGTACCAGTCAGCCGTGTGCAGAAGCACCTTGATATAATGCTCACTCTCTCTTTCTGTCACAGCATTCTCCATCTTTATAATTGCACTCCGCCGTCCTTCATACGCCTTCTCTCTAAAAACAAAGCGAGGAAGTGGCCCAACCTCATAAATGCGTCGCTTCAGCAAATTCTTCCATCCTTTCTCAAGCTCTCTTTTTCTTACTTCCTCGCTTAATTGCGGGTCACGCGGCGAGTTGTGTGCCTGCCATGCATAGAACGCCTTCATCTCTCGTGCAGTGTAGCAGTTGACGAAAATGTGGTCCGCTTCCCGCTGTTTCATCCAATCCTCATAGTTTATTCCAGCAGGCGACGTCAGCACAATTCCACCCCAATGTTTACAAGGCAGTGCATCCGAAGGACGACGTTCCTTAGTCACATCAAAAATGTAGTAACCCGCAACTTGCCTTTCATCTAACGCCTGGATAGCCAACATACCGTGAAGTGGGGTTTTATATTCCACCACGGTCCCTGCCTGTTCTCCTGTTTTGCGAAAAAGGTACATTGACCCTTCCACAAAGTAGGCCACCACCGCGATCTTCGCCGGATCGTATTGTAGGAGTTTGTGCAGCACGAAGGACCCCACCGCCAGCGACTTGCCGATGCCGGGCGTTCCGACCACAGCGTACGCCCGTCTCCCGAGCCTGGCGCCAGCAGCGGTGGGCCAGCCGTCGATATCTTCTTTGAGGACATTCCACACACGCAGCACCTCCTTGCGCACAAATACGTCCTTGAAAGTTACATCAAACTTTTTGTACGGCCACCCTTTCTCAGAAGTTAGCACCAGAAACTCCAGCCGCGCACCACTGGCCTCTCCCTCATCCTCCTCTTCCTCATCCTCTTCGATCACGTCTATCTCCTCAGGACGAGGTATGACGTTCACCTCACTCTCACTCCACATTTTCTCCGGCTCGGTTGCGTTGGCCTCCACCACCCTCATCCCCAGCGGCTCCGCGGCGTGGCCCGACTCCACGTAGCCCCACTTCGCGTTGAACACAGAGTTGTATACACCCTCCACCGGCACCGGCGCAACCGTCACCGCGGCTTCCTGCCTTGCCCTTTCGTTTGCCTCCGCCGCGGCAAGGGCATTGTTGAGTTTTGTCCTTGTAATAGGAAAAACAATTTCCTTATGTTCAAAATCCCCCCAGCGTTGGAGATTACCCACGTCAAGCTCCATTAGCCGGCGTGCGTCAAACAGGAACTGATACTCTGGTAAATTACGAATTCTTCGTAGGAGCCGCTCGTCACTGATGCAATCCTCAGGCCCCTGAATAAACACCCCCATCATTACATTGTGTTCTTCATCGAGCACGAAATTGGGAGCAACGTACCTCCTGATGAAGTCGTTTAACGTCATTTGC
>NW_021705329.1:1399-3164 GCF_003719485.1 Trypanosoma conorhini | reverse complement strand
TTATTTACTTCTCTTCCCCGTCGTCTTTTCTTTTGCGGCCTGGGCGGTGCCCACCGTGTGGGGCCGCGCCGTTCTTAACTCCCTCTTCTGCCGGCGTGGCGGCACGCATGCGGTGTGTTGTCCTTTTTTCTCTGCTGCTTCTCTCTTCCACACACACGCTGAAGGAAAAAGAGACCAAGCGCTGCTCGTTGCCGCTACTGTGCGCCTCGAAGGCTTCGCAGCTAACAACACACGCAACGGTCGCGGCCTGCACGGAACCACCGCAAGGAAGTAAAGAGGAGAGCGAGCGGCCCAACATGTCCCGGCGTCTTTTTTTTATGCGCTGCTGCTGCTCCTCCTCTGCGTGCTGCTGATGTGCAGCAGCTGCGAGGCTGAGACGCCGCCGAAGGAGGTTGAACTGCTTAAAGCAGGGGAAGCACCCGCGCTCACGCCTCAGGAAGAAGGCGGAAGTTACCCCATTGTTCCAAATGAACTGGCATTCTACGGTCATTCTCTTGCTGACGTGAACGGTGTGCTGGTTGCCCTTGCCGTGGGCGTGTACGGAAAAGTGCTGGGCACTGCGGTGGATGCCGACATCTGGGCAATGTGCCGCCCGTACGGAGAGGATGGCGCCTTGGGCCAAGACGCTGCGTGGGAGAAACGAGGCTGGACGCCGCAGGTGGTGGCCAAACAATTGGGAAAAAAGATCTACGGCGGCCCGCTGTCCGGACCCAAGGCCGTGGTGAGGGGCAAACAACTATTTCTTCTGGTGTCAAACTTCACCCTGCGCGACCCGCCTTCACCGGGAGTCTTTGGCTGGGAAGCCGCTGACTGGGACCTTGCGCTCTTTGTTGGTGGCGTGGAGGAGCCGACGGCAGTTGGAGGAGGGAAGCAAGTCTCGTGGGCGACGCCCGTGTCGCTGAAAACCAAGCTTGCCACAGAGATGCAGCGGCATTCGTGGAAGGAGCTGTACGCCTTCGGTGGGGCCAGAGGCGTTGCGGTTGGGGAAAAGAAGATTCTCTTCCCTCTTATGGGAACCAGCGTGGGCGCAGAAGAACGCAGATTTGCCTGCACCGTCATGTACTCCGAGGACAATGGGGGACAGCTGGAAGCTTCCTGCGGCGCCTGTGGCTGCTGAGGACTGTAACGCTGCCACGCTTCTCGAGTGGGAGGGGAAACTCTTCATGGCCACCTCCGGATTTTCTTCGCCGTGGCGGCGCAGGGTGTACGAATCCAGTGACGAGGGGAAGACGTGGAACGAGGCTGCCGGACCCTTCGCACGCCTGTTGAGCGACGCATACGCATTGTCTATGGTCCACGCTCCTGGTGACCTCACCACTGCAACCATCGCGGACAAGCAGGTGCTGCTGTACACGCAGGTGTCGTTCAGTCCTACTGCGCCAGAAGGAACCAGCGGAATGGGCACGTTCCGCAGAGTCATCCACCTGTGGCTCTCCGACGGTGTCCGGACACACGACGTTGGGCCGATATCTGCGGATGATGCGGGCGACGCCCCTTTTAGCTCGCTGCTGTACACAAACGATGAGCTCTTTGCCCTCTACGCGAAGAAAGGCGCGTCTGAAGGATCAGACATTCTTGTTTTTGCGCGCCTCCCGGAGCAGCTGCAGCGGATCAAGACTGTGCTGCAAACATGGAACGATGTGGACGGTAGAGTTGCAAAGCTTTGCAGCTCCGACACCCCCACCGTTGCGGAGGGCGCCGCAGAACCCGCTGCTGCCTGCGTCGGTGCTACGCCAACGGAAGGTCTGGTTGGGTTTTTGTCGAA
>NW_021705329.1:0-1374 GCF_003719485.1 Trypanosoma conorhini | reverse complement strand
CGCTCCTGGTGACCTCACCACTGCAACCATCGCGGACAAGCAGGTGCTGCTGTACACGCAGGTGTCGTTCAGTCCTACTGCGCCAGAAGGAACCAGCGGAATGGGCACGTTCCGCAGAGTCATCCACCTGTGGCTCTCCGACGGTGCCCGGACACACGACGTTGGGCCGATATCTGCGGATGATGCGGGCGACGCCCCTTTTAGCTCGCTGCTGTACACAAACGATGAGCTCTTTGCCCTCTACGCGAAGAAAGGCGCGTCTGAAGGATCAGACATTCTTGTTTTTGCGCGCCTCCCGGAGCAGCTGCAGCGGATCAAGACTGTGCTGCAAACATGGAACGATGTGGACGGTAGAGTTGCAAAGCTTTGCAGCTCCGACACCCCCACCGTTGCGGAGGGCGCCGCAGAACCCGCTGCTGCCTGCGTCGGTGCTACGCCAACGGAAGGTCTGGTTGGGTTTTTGTCGAACAATGGCAACAATACCCACTGGAAGGACGAGTACCTTGGGGCGGGCGCTACGGTGTCTGGAGAAGCAAAGAAGGTTGCCAATGGCTTTGCGCTGGCAGGGCGGGGTGCGCAGATTGCGTGGCCGGTGGACAGAGACGGGCATGGCCCAGGGCACGGTTCTGCGGGCGAAGAGGTGACTCTTGTGGCGACGGTGACCATCAACAAGGCGCCGCTGACCGCCACCCCACTGCTGGGCGTGATGACGATGCCCACTGGGTCGTATCTGGGGCTGTGGTACGACGAGCACAAGCGCTGGAAGACGAAGTTCGGGACGGAAGGAGCGAGTGCACAAACAATGACGTGGGAGGAGGGAAGGGCATACCGAGTGGTGCTCACGGTGAAAAATGGCAGCGGCTCGGCGTACGTCGACGGACGGCTTGTGGGGAGTTTGGAGAATAAACCTCCGTTTACAGATGCGTTTCCTCCGCCTCCGCCTCCGCTTCCTAGTGACGAACCTCCGCGCGAAAGGCCGCCGGAGAGGGTCTCGCACATCTTCGTTGGGGAATACAGGTACGACGAGGAAAACGCAGAGTTCCACGTGACGGTGACGAACGTCTTGCTGTACAGCCGCTGCTTCGACGCCAGTGAGGTTGCGGCGCTGGAGAGGAAAGAAGAGGATGCGTCGGCGCCGGGCCTAAACAACGCCTCCGCCGCACTTGCAAAGGGGGCTGCTGGCACAGTGCAGAGGGAGGCTGGCGGCGGCGACGGCGCTGTGCGTGGGTGTGTGTCTCGGCTGCTGCTGCTGCTTGCCCTGCTGGGGCTGTGGGGCACGACGGCTCTCTGCTGAGTGCAAGAGGGAGAGTGGATTTGTAACTCCTAGTGGAGAGTGCGCGCTGCGACCCATGCGGGTCTCTTCATTTATATATC
>NW_021705335.1:0-3142 GCF_003719485.1 Trypanosoma conorhini | reverse complement strand
CGCCTCCGAGGCNCCTCGCCACCTCGCCCTTTGGCGCCTCAGTGGCCCGCAGCTTCTCCGCCAGCTCGTCGCGCTCGGCCGTCATCGCCTCGAGGCTCCTCGCCACCTCGTCCTTGGCGTCCTCGGAGGCCCGCAGCTTCTCCGTCAGCTCGTCGCGCTCGGCCGTCATCGCCTCGAGGCTCCTCTCCACCTCGTCCTTGGCGGCCTTTACTTTTCGCATGTCGCTGCTGAGATTCTCCATGCTTTCTGTAGCTTTTTGGAGTAGCAGAGTTGTTCTGGTATTATTTTTTTCTAGTGTTTCTAGTTGAAGTTGTAGGGTGGCACCGTCGTGTTTTTCTTTCGCGAGTTCGCCCCGTAGGCAGTCGTTTTGTTTTTCCAGGCTGTCGATCTTCTCGGTGAGGTCGCCAATGTCCCTAGTGAAGGTGTCGCGTTCAGCCTCTAGTCGCTGTATTTCTTCGTTGGCCCTGTCAATGCCCTTCTTAGCCCCGTAGCGGTCATCGTAGAGTTGCTGCAGGCGGTCGAAGGGGTGCTGGGCGATGCATATATCGAGCTCGTCTTTAGTTCTATCCGCGGCGTGTATGACGTCGAAGTCGCATTCGAGGCTGCCGAGCGCAAACGTCACGTTTGCAACGGAATCCGTCGGCACCTTGCAGGCCGCACTCACCTCCGCCGCGAAGACCTCTAGCAGCTCAGCAGGCCGGCCGTGCAGCAAAACGTCCCACTCTTCGCCGCCGAATTTTTTGTGGTGGCGAGTGCGCACTGGGGGCGCGGTGAGTTTCCGCTGCAGCGCCTCACACTCGTCCCTGGTGTCGCGGTGTAGGTCCTCAAGTTCGGCCCGCGCAGCCTCCACCGCCGTGAGGTTCGCGGCAAGCGCGTCACGATCCGCCGCGGTGTCTGCGAGCCGCCCCCGCAGGCCGGACACCTCCTCCTGCAGCTGCAACATCTGCCCCGTGAGGGACGCGTTCACTGCGTCCAGTGCGCCGCCTTTGACCTCCGCCTCCCGCAGCGCCGCCGAGAGCCGCGCACACTCGCCGGCGACCGCCTGCTGCTCCTTCTGCAGAGCCTCCATCGAAGCGACCAACTTTGCCTCCGCCTCCCGTTTTTGCGCCAGCACGGGGACGAGGGCGCACTCCGCGCTTTGCTGGTAGGCCAACGCCACCAGCTCCAGCCGACGCTCCATGTGCACCAGCGCCTCACCGTGGCGAGCCTCCATCTCCGCCAGCTGCATGCGATACAAGTCACACTCGCGACGCAGCTTAAGCACCGACGACTGCTCCGCCTCCAGCGCGCTCACCCACTCCCCCTTGTGTGCCTCAATCGAAACCTCCCGACGCTGCATCTCCTCCATCAGGCGGCGCTCCTTCTCGGCCTGCTCACGCAGTAGTCTATCCTTGTTACGCGATAACTCTGCTGCTTGCCGCCGTGACTCCTCCAGCTCCCGCTTCAGAACGCCGGCCCGGCGCAGCAGCTCCTGCCGCTCGGCCTCCGTCGCACGCAGCATCTTCTCGCGGATCTCGTTCTTCTCCCGCTCCTTCTCCAGCGCCTGCAGGTCCGCCGCCCGCTTCTGAGCCTCCGCCTCCAGCAGCCTCAGCTTCTCCTCCAGCTCGGCGACGTACGCGGGGTCCTTGCCCTGGATGTCCCTCCGCATCTGCTCCATCTGCTCCTCCAGCTCCCGGATGCGCCGGGCGCGCGGGTCCTCGTTCACCCTCGCCACGTTCACAATGTCGCGCGCACGCGACGCGTAGCGCAGCGTGCTCAGCGTCTCTTCGTAGTTCAGCCCGCTCGGGCTCACCGTCGCTATCATGAACGTCTTCGAGTTGCCGCCGAGGGAATCCTTCAGAATGTACGTCAGCTTCGACTCGCGGTACGGCGGCATCGACCACTGGCTGTCCTTGTTCTTCGACATGTCGGCCAGCATGTCAATCACGCGCCCCAGCGTCGTCAGCGAGAGGTTGATGTGCCGCGCCTCGCTGAACTGCTGCCCAACAACCTCGGACTGCGCCACGCGCTCAGACCCCGCAAGGTCCACAAGGTTCATCCGGCTGTTCTTGCCGGCCGTCGTGATGGTCTGCCCCGTCGCCGTCTGCATCGACCGCTCCTCGCGCAGCATCAGCATGAAGATCGCGTGGCTGCGGCTGCTGCGGTCGTTCATCTTCGTCGCGGCCGTGTGGCGCACGCGGTTGCCGGCCTCGATCAGCGCCACAACGTCCTCCAGGCCCGCCACCTCGCGCACCTCCTGCCCCTCGATGAACACACCGCGCGTCGGGTGCTCGCGCACCTCCACAAACACCTCCTCCTTCGCGCCCTTCCCCCGCCTCGCCAGCAGGTCCGACACGCGCTCGTTGTACACCTCGACGTACCCCACCTCCACCGCCCACTTCGAGTGCCCCTCCGCCTCGAGGCGCTCACGCGTGCGAAACAGCTCCAGGCACAGCCGCGGCGTCACGCCGGCGTCGGCGCCGCCCAGCGCGTTTGGGTCGCCGCCCATCATCGTGTACGTCTTGCCGCTCCCGGTCTGCCCGTAGGCGAACAGGCATGAGTTGAACCCGTTGAACGCGTGCGCCACCAGCGGACGCCCAATCGCGTGGTACACCTCGACCTGCCCCACCGGCTCGCCGCCGCCCTCGTCGGGGCAGTCCAGCGACCAGAACACGTTGTCGAACTGGAACGACTTCCTTTCCGTACTGGCGTTGCCCCGTTGCTGAGCATTGATGATCGTCACTGTTGCGCGGTCGCTGTTGGCCTTGACAGACAGAGGCAGTCCGGCCGTTGTCTCGCGGGTGTTCAACGGTCGAACCCGCACGGCGACCTTTATGGAGTCCTTCGCAGTGGTGCCCGTGTTCGTCGTGAGGACGGACGTGTCCTCGCCTGTCGCGCGAGGCATTATCTGTGGCGAAGCACCGTGTCCGTCTGTTCAGGTGTCAACTTCCACGTCCACCTCTTGGCGCTCTGAGGCAGCGACGCGTCTCTGGCAATTCTTTCAGTTGTATGTTCACAGCTCCCCCAATCTGGTGTGTGTGTCGTGTCCCCTACTGAGGCAGCCACGCCCCCGCGGCAGAGAGAGAGAGAGAGAGAGAGAGGATCAGGCGTAGGTCCCAACGGCAGACGCACTGCTGCCCAGGCCGCCTCGCGCGGCACAGCC
>NW_021705333.1:0-3149 GCF_003719485.1 Trypanosoma conorhini | reverse complement strand
CTTGGTCATGCCAATACCGGTGTCCTCCACCGTCAGAGTCTTGCTTGCCTTGTCGGGGATCACGCGGACGCGCAGGTGGGGCTCGTCGCCGAGCACAGCCTGGTTCGTCAGGCTCTGGTAGCGGACCTTGTCGCACGCATCGGACGAGTTGCTGATCAGCTCACGCAGAAAGATTTCCTTGTTAGAATAAAATGTATTAATGATGAGAGACATCAGCTGATTAATCTCAGCCTGGAATGCGAAGGTCTCGGTCATCTTTGCGGGGTTCTTTGTTCCTGGGTTGTGTAATAGGTTGTATGCTTGCTGTTCCTGCCTAAGCCTGCCGCAGAATGCTGATGCTGTTGTGTTACGAGAGTCGTTCTTAGCTGCCGGTGGCACGTAAAGCGCAGAGGGGGAGAGGACAAGCAAAAGGAAAGAAAAGGAGAGGCAAAACGGAGTACGTGGCGCGCAGCTGCGGTGGACGCCAGAGCGGCGGCGGCGGCGGCAGCGGCAGGGCCGAGAAAGGCGTGGGCGTGGGGGGCATTTCCCCCCCCCCCCACTCCATTCTGCGTTGTTGCTTTTTCCCGAAGTAAACAAACCAACAAAGACAATTAATAATAATAACAATAATAGTAATAGTAATAGTAATAGTAATAATAATAATAGCGTCGGCAGGGCGAATTTCCTTGCTAGGGAAACACGGCGCGCCAAGGAATGAAAAGAAAAACATGCTGTGCTTGCACATGCAGGGGGGGAAAACAAAGAAGGGCCAAATCAAAAAGAGGAGGAAGAATAGTCCCTCGAGACGAGCCCACGGCAAGGGGCGCCGCCTCTAGTCGACCTGCTCCATGCTGGAGGTGCCGGCGGTGGCCTCCACGGGGGCGGCAGGGGCGGACGCCACCTCCTCCTCGCCGTTGTCGTCGTCGTCCAGCGAGAGGCCAAGCTTGATCATGCGGTGGATGCGATCGGCGTACGACGTGGGATCGTCCAGCGCGAAGCCAGAGGTCAACAGTGCGGTGTCGAAGAGCAGGTAGACAAGGTCCTTCACGGCCTTGTCGTTCTCGTCCGCCTCCACGCGGCGCTTGAGCTCCTTCACAATGGCGTGCGTCGGGTTGATCTCCATCGTCTTCTTCGACATCATGTACGCGGACATGCTCGAGTCGCGCAGCGCCTGGTTGCGCATAATCTGCTCCATGTGCGCGCTCCAGCCGAACTCCGAGGTCACGAGGATGCAGGGCGACGTCGCCAGGCGCTCCGACACCACCACCTTCTCCACCTTGTCGCCCAGAACCTCCTTCATCGCCTTGCAGAGACGCTCGTACGCGGCCTTCTCCTCCTCCCGCTGCTTCTTCTCCTCCTCCGTCTCCTCAAAGTGCACGCCCTCCTTCGTCAGGCACGCGAACTTCTTGTCCTCAAAGTCCTTCACCTGCTGCATCACGTACTCGTCGATCGGCTCCGTCATGAACAGCACTTCAAACCCGCGGCGCCTCGCCTGCTCAATGAACGGCGAGGTCTCCAGCTTCTTCTTGCTGTCGCCCGTCACGTAGTAGATGCACTTCTGGCCCTCCTTCATCCGGGTGACGTAGTCCTTCAGCGTCGTCATGTCCTCCCCGGACTCCGAGCTGTGGAAGCGCAGCAGCTCCATCAGCTTCTTGCGGTTCGCGCTGTCCTCGTGGATGCCCAACTTGACGTTCTTGCCGAACTGCTCGTAGAACTTCTTGTAGTCCTCCTTGTTCTCGGCGATCTCCTCAAAGAGCTCCAGCGCCTTCTTCACGATGTTCTTCCGAATCACCTTGAGGATCTTGTTCTGCTGCAGGTTCTCACGCGAAATGTTCAGCGGCAGGTCCTCGCTGTCCACCACGCCGCGCACGAAGCCGAGCCACTCGGGGCACAGGTCCTCGCAGTTGTCCATGATAAACACGCGGCGCACGTACAGCTTGATGTTGTTGCGCTTCTTGTTGGGCTCAAACATGTCAAACGGCGCACGCTTCGGCACGAACAGGATCGCGCGGAACTCCAGCTGGCCCTCCACCGAGAAGTGCTTCGTCGACAGCGGCTCCTCCCAGTCGTTCGAGATGGCCTTGTAGAAGGCGGCGTACTCCTCCTTCGTCACGTCCTTCGGGTCGCGCGTCCAGAGGGGCTTGTGCTTGTTCTGCACCACAAACTCCTGCGTCACCTCCTTGACCTTCTTCGTCTTCTTCTTCTTCCCCTCCTCTGCGTCGTCCTTCACCTCCTCCACCTTCGGCTCCTCACCCGCCTCCTCCTCCTTCGCCGCCGCCTCCTCGTCCTCGTCCGTCACCTCCTTCTCCGTCGTCTTCTCCACCATCAGCTCAATGTCGTAGCCGATGAACTCCGAGTGCTTCTTGATGAGGTCCTTCAGGCGACGCTCCTCCAGGTACTCCTGCTGGTCCTCCTTCAGGTGCAGGACAATGCGGGTGCCGCGCTTCAGGTCGCACTCCGGCGTCGGCGTCACTGTGAAGGTGCCGCCGGCAGACGACTCCCACGTGTGCGCCTCGTCGTCGTTGTGCTTCGACACAACCGTCACGCGGTCCGCCACAAGGTACGCCGAGTAGAAGCCCACACCAAACTGGCCAATCATGCTCATGTCACCGCCGGCCTCCAGCGCCTCCATAAAGGCCTTCGTGCCGGAGCGCGCGATCGTGCCCAGGTTGTTCACCAGCTCCGCCTTGGTCATGCCAATACCGGTGTCCTCCACCGTCAGAGTCTTGCTTGCCTTGTCGGGGATCACGCGGACGCGCAGGTGGGGCTCGTCGCCGAGCACAGCCTGGTTCGTCAGGCTCTGGTAGCGGACCTTGTCGCACGCATCGGACGAGTTGCTGATCAGCTCACGCAGAAAGATTTCCTTGTTAGAATAAAATGTATTAATGATGAGAGACATCAGCTGATTAATCTCAGCCTGGAATGCGAAGGTCTCGGTCATCTTTGCGGGGTTCTTTGTTCCTGGGTTGTGTAATAGGTTGTATGCTTGCTGTTCCTGCCTAAGCCTGCCGCAGAATGCTGATGCTGTTGTGTTACGAGAGTCGTTCTTAGCTGCCGGTGGCACGTAAAGCGCAGAGGGGGAGAGGACAAGCAAAAGGAAAGAAAAGGAGAGGCAAAACGGAGTACGTGGCGCGCAGCTGCGGTGGACGCCAGAGCGGCGGCGGCAGCGG
>NW_021705332.1:0-3157 GCF_003719485.1 Trypanosoma conorhini | reverse complement strand
GGAGGCAGCGGACAAGCGCGTTGCGGAGAGCTACGGCTGCAAGGAGGGAACGTGCCGAGCAGCAGTGGAGGACGGTGTTGATGACGATGCCCCCGCTACAGGGCCGGTTGGGTTTTTGTCCAAGCAGTCGGGTGACGGCAAACAGTGGGAGGACGCGTACGGCTGTGTGGACGCAGCGGTTCACGGGACAGTGGAGACGACTGCCAACGGACTCAAGTTCGGCGGGAGTGACTCATGGGCGGAGTGGCCCGTGGGCGCGCAGGGGCAGAACCAGCGGTACCACTTTGCAAACACCGCGTTTACGCTTGTGGCGAAGGTGACCATCCACGCTGTGCCAGGGGAAGGCGGCAGCCCCGCTCCTTTGCTGGGCGCGAAGTTGGATGGCGGGGGCGACACTGTGCTCCTGGGTCTCTCGTGCACGAAGGACAAGAAGTGGGAAGTGACGTTCAACAACAAGCGCCTGGAGCTGTCGGAGGAGGATGCAGAGTGGGAGGAGGAGAAAACGTACCGCGTGGCACTGGGGATGGATGACGGTGAGGAGTTGGTTGTGTACGTCGGTGGCTCGCGTGTGTACGACAGCGAAGATGATGAGGAGGAAAACAGCGTTTCTGCGCAGTTGCAGGAGCTGTTGGAGTCGCGCAGCATCTCGCACTTCTACTTCGGCGGGGGCGCTGCGGGCGGCGTTGAGGTGACAGTGGCCGACGTCCTGCTGTACAGCCGCATGCTGAGTGAGGCCGAGCTCGCGGCACTGACGACGAACCCCGCCGCTGCCGCTGCTGCTGTGCGAGAGGAGAACGTGGAATTGCCGAGCCCGGGAGCTGCGCCACCAAGCAGCGACGTGAAGGTCGCTCCTGCGACACCCGCCGGGGACACCCACCTCAGCCCGTCGGAGGAACAACACCAACAGGAAGAAGGAGAGGATGAAGAAGAAGTGGCTACTCAGTTGACGCAGGAAGCAGGCAGAGAGGCAGGCGAGGTGTCAACACCTTCTAGCATCACGCCCAACTCCGACGCAGAGGAAGCAGAAGAGGCGGAGGATGAAAAAGAAAAGAAGGAGGTGGAGGAAGAAGTGACAGAAGGCAATGGCGGTGCATTGGCGCCCCCACCGTTGACAGCACCGGATGCGGCCAGGACTCATCGCACAGACGCAGCTGAGCAGGCCGTCGCTGCGGAAACTTCTGAGCAGCAACGAGGCCCTGCGCCTCCCGCAGACGCTGCAGCCACGGCGGACCCGGTGGGTGACGCGTCTGTGCAGAGTGGGCCCATTGATGACAGCCAGGCGCAGCAGACCGTTCCGTCGCATGCGCCAGAGAGCGTTGGCGGCGTGCCGTCTGCTTCCGCCGCGCCCACCGGCGAGACGCCAAACGCTGCCGTCAAAGAAAATGGCGCAGACCCCCAAACTGCGGCGGACGCGGACGGCGGCCACGAGGCACCCAGCAACGCCGCCACGGCACCCACGGCTCAGGCGCCTGGGCAGCCAGGCACTCCGCCCACACGCGACGCTGCACCGCACTTAAGCAACAGCTCTACCACCTTCAACAACGCCACAGGGCCGTACCCGATGAACACAGAGAGCGACGGCGCTGTGCGTGGGTGCGTATCTTGGCTATTGCTGCTTGCCCTGCTGGGGCTGTGGGGCACGAAGGCTCTCTGCTGAAGGCAAGAGAGGGAGTGGAATTGTAACTCCTCGTGGAGAGTGTGTGCTGCGACCCATGCGGGTCTCTTCATTTATATATCCTGTTTTTCTTTTTTTCTTTTGCCTGTTCCCCTCCTTCTTGCTTATTTGGGATTTGATGGAATAACCAGCACCCCGTGGGCGCTTTTACTTGAGTCCCATTCGTTTCTCTAATGATCACTTGCTATACGCACTGCCATGGCGGCGCACACTTTTCTCCTTTTCGTTTTGTCTGCTGCCACCTACACACTCACACACACACCACCACACACACACTCACTCGCGGTGTCGGCCGCATTGCTGTGCGACGCACGGATTTGACGCAACTGATGGGTTGAAGCGCAGGCCGAACGCCGCAAGGAATGTGCGAGGGGTGTGTGGGCTCCTGCAACAGGCAGTTGTTTCTTTTTTTTCTCTTGTTTTCTTCTTATTCGTGCAGGCAGTAGAATACACATGCACTCTCACGGTCCTCCTGGGCTGCTGGACACGTGAAGGAACGACGCTTGCAAAAGTAATTCCTTTTCTTCTTCCTTTGGGGGTCGTGCGGGAATTCTTCACTCCTCTTCTCTGCCTTGTTTTTTTCTTTGCTTCTGCGGCCTGGGCGATGCCCGCCGCTGCCGTGGGGCTGCGCCGTTCCACGACCGCCACCGTGTGGGGTCGCGCCGTTCTTAACTCCCTCTTCTGTCGGTGTGCCGACACGCCTCCATTTTGCCCTTCACTTTTTTTTTTGTTATTCCCTACTCCCGGACGCAGAAGGAAAGAGATCAAACGCAGCTTGCTGCTGTGCGCTTTGAAGGCTCCGAAGTAACACACACACACACGCAACCATCGCGGCCTGAGCGGATTCATCGCGAGGAGCTAAGGCACGGGTGAGAGAGAGAGGAGTGAGAAGCAGCGGCTCAACATGTCACGGCATATGTTTTCCTCCGCGGCGCTACTGCTGCTCGTCGCGTTGATTTCTTGCGGCAGCTGTGATGTGGCGGCGGTTGCTGCGGTGAGTGAGCCACAACCGACACAACAACCGCCATCGACAGTTGTGCTGTTTCAAAGAACAGAAGGTCAGAGGTCGAACGGAGTTCCAGCTTTGACCGGCCTGACTGAAGGGAAAAAAGTGTACGGTTTCGCCGGTCACTCCCTTGTGCATGCGGGTGGAGTGACGGTGGCCCTCGCCAAGGCCCGCTACGGCCCTGGCCTCATTTCCGACGTTGGGATTTGGGCGACGTGCATCAGCTGCAGCGGCGGGGGTGGGGGGAGTAGCGGCTGCACTCCGCTGGCTACTGTTGCTGATGCTGCTCCTGGAAGTGGGTGCCGGTGGACTAAGGCGGTGCCTAGCGGCAGCGATGAGCAAAGCGGCTCTCCTGTTTTCCGCTACGGCCCCAGGGCGGTTGTGAAGGACAATAAAATACTGCTTCTGCTGATGAGCTACACGGAACCCACTGGGAAACAGAAGCCAAACTCACAGGGAAGTTGGGAGGCTGCGCT
>NW_021705330.1:0-3163 GCF_003719485.1 Trypanosoma conorhini | reverse complement strand
TTCGCAGCCTTGCGCTCAGCCATCTCCGCGCGGACGGCCTTGCCCTTGGCGGAGCGGTCAACCTTCTTCGTCTTGGCCCGCACCTCCTGAATGTAGGAAAGGTCGGCGCCAACGATGCCGCGCTCCGTCTTCACGGCACGGGCGGCGCGGCGACGACCGACGCGGTCAACCTTCAGCTTGCGGTGGATGCGGCGGTAGGTGCGGGTCCACGGGACAAAGCGCGGGTTCTTCTTTCGCATGTACATGGCAAAGCACTTGGGGCGGGCGAACGTCAGGACGGGCTTCGTCGACAGGAACGCGAAGGGCACGTAGCGGCGGCCGTGGCCGGGGTGCACCGCGAAGTGGGAGAATTCACAGTCAATCGTCCGCATAGCTCCTCCTTCCTTTCGTGCGAGTGGGCAGGGAAGGGAAGGGAAAGAGGAGAAAAGGCGAAGAAGGAAATTCGAAGGTGACCAGCTTTGTACAGTCCCAGCGACACAAAATAACCACTTCCACAAAACCAAACCAACAATAACAACCACAGAGGTCGGTTTTCCATGAAATTGCCGCCACCCCCCCTTTTTTTTCGATATCCCGCTGTTGTCTGCAGAGACACAGATAGGAACGGGAGCTGCAGCTTTTATCAGAACTAATGACTATCATTTGCACGAGTGGAAGTGACAACTAACGCTAGAGCGACTTGTAGAAGGGGGGATACGGCGCAGAGGGGAGGGAGCTGCGTCTTTGAGGAGAAAACACGATGCACGCCCTCCGGGCATGCATCGCAGGTGCACACATGCAGCTCCCAACCTCACACAAGCGGAGCGGAAAACAATCCACGCACGGCACCCTTTATTCGTTATCTTTTCCAGCCGTTCTGTGAGGCATTCGATCTGCCGCTTCGGGCACTCTGCCCGCAGTTCACCTCAAGAAACGTATTCGTGATGCTGCGCGGTGCGGAACAACTCCCTGCTGCGCCCACTGCCATCAGCAGCGCCACCATAACAGCGTTAGCACGCCCACATGACAAAACGCACCAGCGCAGCAAAACTGTTGATGAGAGTTGAAGAAGTTTCACTCCCTCCCTCCTTTGCCGACCCACTAAGTTAGCAAGGTGCGCAACTAGCGCGCAGTTTTCTTCACGACACGCAGCCGATACTGCCCTCTGACAAGGCCCCAAATCAATAATCCTACAACGACAAAAGGCACCGCGAGCAGCAAGTAGTTCAAGACACCCCACATCCCACTGGTATCTGGCTTGGCGACAGTGGGCCCACTACCCGCCTGAGACTCAAACAGAAAGGTTGCCATGGCACGCTCCTTCTCAATGGGTGAGGCGTGCTTCATCAGCTGCGGCAAGGAATCAAACACCTGCGAGAGAAACAGCATACAAAGAGGTTCCATAGCATATCCACGCAAATTTGGCCTTGACAGAGTCTGTGGACTCTCAACTCGTAGCAGTTTGCGAAGGGGTTCAACGGAGGACACGGCAGAGGTGGCACAGGAGGCCAAGCAACGTCCGCCTGTCAAAGACACATTGTAGTGCGCTTTCTCACGAAGGTCATCCACCAAAATTAAGAGATGCTCAAGGAGCGTTGACGGGTACACTGCCAAATAAATATGCGCCGGACGCGAAACTGAAGCGAGCACGCCTCTGAGAAAGCAAATAACAGCAAGTGTCTCATCCGAGTTGACATCAATGTGAACCACATCGAAAAGTGTCTTTGAAAGGGGTAAATTGCCAAAGCTTACCAAATGAAATGGTAGCAGCTGTGCGGAAAGCTGCGGCGGGGTGTCTTTATCCCATATCCTATACTGACATCTATTCTCCTTCACCAAGCAGGTTGCCTCCACTGTGTTTGTGGAGTTCGCCTCACTAATAACGCCTTGAAGCGGCATGGCAGATTCGCCGATTGGCAAATAATTATGCGTAGGGATCAACACACCACGTTTTGCAAGGTCCCCTTCCACGGTGCGCCCCACGAGGGCATCGCCGTATACCAGAGCATGCACATCTATCGAACGCCCAAGCACTTTTTTTGCCCGCCTCACGTGGAGCTGCGAGAGGTACGGCCCGACGCAGGAGTTGGCTGAGCAGAGATGAAGCAGCTTTGCCACCCCACCAGGGGACGCGGGGGCGGAACTCAGCAGCTCCGCCATGATCACACTCTCGCTGCGGAATCCTGTTGAACCATTTTTTCCGCCTGAGCAGGCCGTTGTCACATTTTTTGTAAAGAAGCGCATCATTTTATGGGCCACGTCAGCCGCCCCGAAGGGGTTTGCCGCAAGCAGCGTGAGGTCGTTTAGGGGAGACGGCAGGGTCACAAGATGCACCCCGGAAGCTCTGGCAAAGTACGGCACACGTGCCTCAGGCTCTTCAAAGGAGAGCTTGTGCTCTGCCGTCAAGTACACATTCACCGCGACAAAGGAGATGCCCAGCGCAAGAACGGAGACGACCAAATTCCATCTCACCACCTGCATGCCATCGGCAAGAGGCATCCGCCGCCACCAAAACTCCACCCAACAGAGAAAAGAGAGGCAAGACCAAAGGCCACGCATAACAGGAAAAAGAAAAAGAAAAAACGTCTCATTGAGGATGGAACAGGAAGAACGAATACAAACAACGTAGCACAGCCACACACTCAGGGAAATATGGGGAAAGCTAAGAGGTGGGCCTCTCACATACGCGACGTTGCGCGTTGCACCGGATGGCCAAAAGTAATTGAAAAGTATGAAACAAAACAACCGAGAGAAGCTAGCAGAGACATCACTTCTTCGCAGCCTTGCGCTCAGCCATCTCCGCGCGGACGGCCTTGCCCTTGGCGGAGCGGTCAACCTTCTTCGTCTTGGCCCGCACCTCCTGAATGTAGGAAAGGTCGGCGCCAACGATGCCGCGCTCCGTCTTCACGGCACGGGCGGCGCGGCGACGACCGACGCGGTCAACCTTCAGCTTGCGGTGGATGCGGCGGTAGGTGCGGGTCCACGGGACAAAGCGCGGGTTCTTCTTGCGCATGTACATGGCAAAGCACTTGGGGCGGGCGAACGTCAGGACGGGCTTCGTCGACAGGAACGCGAAGGGCACGTAGCGGCGGCCGTGGCCGGGGTGCACCGCGAAGTGGGAGAATTCACAGTCAATCGTCCGCATAGCTCCTCCTTCCTTTCGTGCGAGTGGGCAGGGAAGGGA
>NW_021705315.1:2116-3223 GCF_003719485.1 Trypanosoma conorhini | reverse complement strand
TATCCACGCAGCCGATGAATAAATAACCTGCTGAAGTATCTTTTCTTGTCTTGTCTTGCGTTTTGGGTTTCTACTTGCTTGTTTTTGTTTTTTTACTTTGCTGCGCTGCTCGCGCCTTCCTGCTGGCTGGGCGCCTGTGCCGTGCTCACCGTCTCTCGGCAGCCTGCCCGTCGAACCCCTCTTGCCTCTGTGCGTGCTTCGAAGGCTTTGCAGCTAAAAAGAGCAACAGCAACACACACACACAACTGTTGCGGCCTGAGCGGGTCCACCGCAAGAAGAGAGGGGGAGAGAGTGAGCAGCAACGGCGCAACATGCCCTGGCAGTTGTATTCTGCCGCGGTGCTGCTGCTCTCTCTTTGCATGCTGTTGATATGCTGCGGCAACAGTGGCGCTGCAGCCGCTAATCAGGAGGACGTCATGGATCCGTTTGCAGGGACGACGGATATTTCTGGTGCTGCATGGGAAGGCGTTGGGGTCGCTGCTCAATCGGTCACTTCCCTCCGCGTCCCCAGCCTTGTTGCGGTGGGGGAGGATGTTTTTGCCGTTGCCGAGGCTCACTGCAGGAAGCAGGACGAGGGGGCCGGCTGCGTAACTGGGATTGCGTCGAAGCACCTCAAGAAAATCACGGAGGGCGCAATGGACATCTCGGCGGCGGACACAAGTCTCGTTTACACGCAACTTGTGGAGGGAAGTGACGCGGCCGAGAAGAAGGCAACGGAGATCATGCGGCCAACAACACTTGTGCGGGGCGCCGATGTCTACATGCTGCTGGGCAGACGTACTCGTACAGAGCCTGAGGAGCAGGTTGCCGGCAAAACTGGCTGGAATCTTGTGCTGGTGAAGGGAAGTGTCAGTGGAAGCGGCGACGATAAGAAAATCACAATGGAGTGAGACCCGTGCGGTGCAGCCCGAATCCGCAGCAAGACTCAACTCCCTGACTCAGTTGGCTGGCGGCGGAGGCTCGGGCCTTGTGCTGGGCGATGGCACGCTTGTGTTCCCCATGCAGGGAATCACCAAGGAGAAAAAGAGCGTCTTGCTGGTCATGCGCTTCACGCCCTCAAAGAAGAAGTGGGAGCTTTCGTCCGGTACGACCGGTGCGGGCTGCAGG
>NW_021705315.1:0-2052 GCF_003719485.1 Trypanosoma conorhini | reverse complement strand
AGGCTCCTACGACGTCTACGAGTCCACTGTGTATGGGGTAGATTGGTTAGGCGGTGCGCCGATTTCCCGCGTGTGGGGCACCTCGCCGAAACGTCAAGGAGGGGACGGCGTGCAGGGCGGCTTCATCACGGCGGAAATCGAGGGAAAAAAGGTGATCCTCCTCACCACGCCGGTGTACTCGGAAGAGGAGGAAGGCGCCGCAAAGGGAGCGCTGCATCTTTGGTTGACCGACAATTCCCGCGTGCACGATGTCGGACCGGTGTCACGAGAAGCGGATGACGCCGCTGCCAGTTCCCTGCTGTACAGAAGCGGTGCGTCGGTGGAGGAGTTGATACTACTGTACGAGAAGAAGAATGGGGACTCTTACGGCTTCGTATCTCTGAGCCTGGCAAAGCAGCTGGAGCAGATCAAGTCCGTGGTGCAGACCTGGAAGGAAATGGACGCCGCCTTGCAAAGCTGCACTTCCTCTGCCGCCGTTGGCACGCGGATAAATGGTGTGTGCAACGGCCCTGTCCCCACCAGAGGGCTGGTGGGCCTTTTGTCCAACACACTGGCCGGGACTGCGTGGGTGGACGAGTACCGCGGCGTGAACGCGACTGTGAAAGGTGGGGCGGCGACAAGCGAGAAGGGAGGTGTGACTTTCAGTGGCGCCGGAGCGGGGGCGGAGTGGCCTGTGGGAAGCAGGGGGCAGAACCAGCCGTACTACTTTGCAAACAACGGATTCACGCTTGTGGCGTCGGTGATGATCCACACGGTGCCGGAGGAGGACACGCCGTTGCTGGGCGTGAGCATGAATGACACGGCCGGCACCGTGCTCCTGGGCGTGACGTACACGCAGGACAAGAAGTGGAAAGTGACGGTCGGCGGTAAGAGCCGGAGTTTGTCAACTGGTGATGTGACGTGGGAACCAGGCACAGCCTACCAAGTGATCTTGCAGATGGATACTGGCGATGAGTTGTCTGTGTACGTCGACGGAGACGAGATATACAACGGCGAAGACGCCGCAGAGGCGGTGGAGAAACTCTTCACTCCGCACAGGATCTCGCACTTTTACGTTGGCGACGGCAGTGCGGCCGCGGGCACGAAGACCAGCCACCACGTGACGGTGGCCAGCGCCCTGTTGTACAACGAAGCACTCACTGGTGACGAGATCCGAAAGCTCGCAGGGAGCAAAGTGGCTCTTGGAGGACCATCTGCCGGGAAAGAAAGCCGCGAGCTGCAGGCGGCTCCTCCGGTGCCCACCTCTGAGGGCGGGGAGCCTGTTCCCGAAGCGAAGCTTGAAGACGGCCGCGGTGAGCAGCAAACGGAGGACGGCGAGCGCACGGAAGGTCCGCAGGAAAAAGAGGACGGTGCTGCTGATGAGGTATCGGTGCGTGAGGAGCATTTGCCGGCGGTGTTGGGGAGTGGCGGTGCAAATGCCTCTCCTCAGCAGCCGGTAAATGCACCGCCGCATGCAACCGGGACCCCGAAAGTTGAGGACGAACAGTCGCAAGAAGCGGAAGCGGGATCTGCTGGGGGCCCGGCACCGCGGGAGGAAGACGCAGGAGTGCCGGACCCGGGAGCTGCGCCGCCGAGCAGCGACGTGGAGGTCGCTTCAGAGCCCACTGGGGACTCCCTCCACAGCCAGTCGGAGGAACAACACCAACAAGAGGAAAAAGAAGCGGCTACTCAGTTATCGCAGGGAACAGACCGAGAAGCAGGCGAGGCGTCAACACCTTCTAACCCCACGCCCAACTCCGGCGCAGAGGAAGAAGAAAAGGCGGAGGGTGAAAAAGAAAAGAAGGAGCTGGAGGAAGTGACCGAAGACAGTGACGGTGCATTGGCGTCCCCACCGTTGTCAGCGCCGGCTGCGGCTGGTGCTCCTCGCCCAGGCGCAACTGAGCAGGCCGTCGGTGCGCAGACTTCTGAGCGGCAACGAGAGCCTTCGCCCCCCGCAGACGGTGCGGCCACGGCGGGACAGGTGGGTGACGGCCAGGCGCAGCAGGGCGCTCCGTCGCACGCGCCAGAGACCGATGGCGGCGTGCCGTCTGCTTCCGCCGCGCCCACCGGCGA
>NW_021705189.1:2739-3953 GCF_003719485.1 Trypanosoma conorhini | reverse complement strand
GGCACTGCTGTCCGCAGCGTTTGCCACGGCTTTCCGAGTGGCGTTGCTGTTGGTGGCACTGCCGTCCGCGTTGCTTTTGGCTTCTTTCCCATCACTCGAACTGCGGGTGGTAGTAGTAATGGTTATTCCATCATTGCCGCTGGCGGGAGGGGCGGCGTTGGGCGTGCCAGATCGGCCTTGGGGGGTTGAAGGCGTTTGTGTACCTCCGGGTCCATCTGCTGCCCTGTCTGTTGCCTGTGCTGGCGAAGCCGCAGTGCCAGCCGATGGCGTTGGTGTTTCCCGACGACCTTCTGCTGATGATTCCCGACTTCCAGTGGGACCCGCCACAGTACCCGGCAGCCCTGCAGGAGCAGTGGGTTCTTCAGGCACCGACCGACCGACGCCTGATGGATTGTCCTCGTGCTCAGTTTTGACAGGGGCTGGAGGTGGTGGCAGTTGTTGTGGCGACGATTGTGGTGGTGCCTGTGGGCCGGCTGGTGCCTGTGGGCTCTGAGGTTGTGGTAGAGACCGCACTTCAGCCGCGGGAGGGCTGGACGTTGGGGACGCACAATCGCCGGACCCGCCGAGTGGATCCTCGGCTGCATTGATGGTGACGGTGCCGCCTTCGCTCTTCGACAGATTGTGCAGCGCACTGTTTGCGGCCGCCGTACAGTTCATCGTGAACGCAACAACTTTATTCGTGTCCCCATCTGCTGGCTGGGATGCAGGGCAGTTCCGCGTCAGGGACGTGTCCAGGTACGCCGATCCGGCAATGAGGCAGAGGGTATTACTGTAAGCAGCGCTTTCAATGCTCCCCGCACCCGTCACTGCCTGCGGACACTCATTCCAGTCCGAATTACTCTTGCCAGCAACGCGCCAACGCAACTTGTTGTCATTCGTGTTCGGGCACGACACCTCCACCGACACATTCACATTGGCCGCAGGCCCTTCAGCATTCGCCCCGCACAGAAACGAGGCGCAGAGCAGCGCAAGGAGCGCCAGGGCGCACACCGCACGGCGCCGCACCGCCAGCGCCATCAGTAAAAACAGCGGTGGTGGTGGTGGCAGTAGCGTCGCAGCAGAGCCAGTGGGCTGCGGGGCAGCGAAGAGGAAGAAACAGAGAGAGAAATGGGGAGCGCGGTGGGGTGCGGCGCAGAGAGTGAGGGCAGGGGGAGGGAGGGAAGAAAAAGGCGGCAGCCCACTAAGTTCACGCAGCAGCGCCCTGCAGCCGCACG
>NW_021705189.1:1322-2022 GCF_003719485.1 Trypanosoma conorhini | reverse complement strand
AGGAAGGCGAGCGGCACGCCGTAACCGCGAGAGGCCCTCGCTGGGGCCCAGAACCACTGACACAAACGTGTCCCCATTCGAAGATCAAATAGGCAACACACATTTGTGTAGCGCACGGCCTCCACACCGTGTGCGCCACACTCCCGCTCAATCTTCTCAGCCCTCCGAAACGGATTCCCCGCACCCCACAGTTTCTCGCCTTCACGAGAGGAGTCGGCTTCGGCAACCGGGGCGTCAACCGCCGCAGTGCGCCCATCGAACGCAGCCGCACTGAAGATTTCACGCGGCAGCGGTCCGACAAGCTGCATGCGACCCGCGACCGCCTCCCACTACTTCTTTTGCTCCTGCGCGGGATGATTGCGCGCGTCCGCCGGGCACACGTCGCCGTCACCTCCTCCTCGTCGCGGCAGCGCATCGTGGGGCGAGGCAGAGATGCAGTCGCATCGCCAGTGCCCTCGAGCTAATTCCCTTTGCGGACGCCAACACGCAATCATGCCCCACCCACAAGACCGTAAGTTTACCCACGGCAGCGGTGCTCCTTCCTCTGGCGCATCGTAGACAACTCACACCCTCTTGCCCGCCACGACAAATCGCTCACACGCCTCCGGATCTTGAGCTCGCCCTCGTGCCCCGTCGCCGTTTGCGTGGCCGTGTCGAACACTTCCGCCAACTCGCCTCCGAGGCAGCAGAGAGCAAAGTG
>NW_021705189.1:0-1249 GCF_003719485.1 Trypanosoma conorhini | reverse complement strand
CGCGGGATGATTGCGCGCGTCCGCCGGGCACACGTCGCCGTCACCTCCTCCTCGTCGCGGCAGCGCATCGTGGGGCGAGGCAGAGATGCAGTCGCATCGCCAGTGCCCTCGAGCTAATCCCTTTGCGGACGCCAACACGCAATCATGCCCCACCCACAAGACCGTAAGTTTACCCACGGCAGCGGTGCTCCTTCCTCTGGCGCATCGTAGACAACTCACACCCTCTTGCCCGCCACGACAAATCGCTCACACGCCTCCGGATCTTGAGCTCGCCCTCGTGCCCCGTCGCCGTTTGCGTGGCCGTGTCGAACACTTCCGCCAACTCGCCTCCGAGGCAGCAGAGAGCAAAGTGGAGCGGGCATTCATCGCGGTGCAGCGGCCGGTGGAGGGGGTAGGGGCCGGCACTCGTCCACCACCGAGGCCGCCATCCCCGGGCGCCCCAATCAAGACACGCCGCCTCACCTCCAACACTTCTCGTCCTTTGGTGCGAAGCGCCCCGTCCCAACCGCCCTTGACAACCCGCCACACCCGCCCCCACCGCAGGGTGAACGCAGCAGCCGGCAATGTTCCCTCCCTCCCTCAGCGGGCACGGCCAGCCCTCCGCAGCGGCGAGACCCGTCACGCTGGGACGCGGCGCACGAAGCTGCTCCACGTTGTCCCGCGGTGGAGGAGTTGTCCCCTGCGCCGTGCACGCCCCCCGACTGCGTTGGGGTGTGTGTGGCCCCGTTCCACCGCCGTCCGCACCGCCACTTCCCCCCCTCCCTTCAGCCGCAGGAAATCCCAAGACGTGGCTCCACTTCGCGTTGAGCACAAACTCGCACACTCCCTCTGCCGTGCGGTCAACGGCTCACTGTGGCCGCGGCGGTGCCTCCTCCGCCCTTCCGCGCCGCGCTGCGGGCTGCCGAGTGCCGCCGGCGGGCCCCGACCTCCACCGACGCCGTCCCTGCAGCGCAGCAGATGCAGGGCGCCCCCGCGGCAGCGCGAACTCCTTCCTCGCGCCTCCCAGGCATTGCTCACATGAGTTCCTTCCTTCGCAGCTGTTGTTGGCTTGCGCTGCGGCTGAGCACCCACCACCAGCCAAAGGGAGAACGAGAGAGAGAAGCACAAAAAAAAGGCACACAGACACACGACTCCACGCAGCCACATTCAGCAGGAGAGAGAAGGAGAGAGAGGGCCACCACCCGCACGCTGTGGCACACGCATACACATCACACTTCAGCAGCCCGCGCAGTGGGTGCAGTCAACCAAC
>NW_021705331.1:0-3163 GCF_003719485.1 Trypanosoma conorhini | reverse complement strand
CTCTCTCTCTCTCTCTCTCTCTCTCTCTCTCTCTCTCTCTCTCTCTCTCTCTCTCTCTCTCTCTCTCTCTCTCTCTCTCTCTCTCTCTCTCTCTCTCTCTCTCTCTCTCTCTCTCTCTCTCTCTCTCTGTGTGTGTGTGTGTGTGTGTGTGTGTGTGTGTGTGTGCTCGCCGCCTTCGCTGGGTGACGGTGACAGCAAGATGCTTCCTGCGCTTCTCTTACTTCTCTAAGACTCCGCACCAACGCAATCGAAGAACAAAGACGTAGAAGGGGGAGAGAGCAAAGGCTTGCGGTTTGGAGGCAGGGAGGGCGGAGGACGTTGCGGGGGACCACAGGGGAACCATGCCCGACTCCCGTGCCAAGAGTGCGCATCGGGCGAGAAATCAGGCGGACACACACGTGGGCACGGGCAAGGATCCTCCCAATGCTGGCTGGCATCGATGTCGCAGCTGCGATGGGCCAATACTCCCCACCGCCCAGAGCTTAGGGAGCTTTAGGTACGGGGCAGGAGACTCTGCGTCCTCGAGCAGCTCCACAAGTTTCACATGCCCTGTGAGCCTCCATAGGATGTCTCAGCAGTCTACACAAGTGCCTTGCAGGGCCTTCACCCCCGACATGCCTGGTCCTAACAGCAATAGTTTTAGCAGTTGCACTAGTAGTAGCAGCAGTTATTTTCGCAATAAACTTGGTCGTGTCAGCAGACATTACTCCACAAAGTCTCAGCGTAAGGAGGGACCGCAACCGCCGGAGGAAAGGCAGCAGCAAAAAGTAATACACGGTGAGGGGGAGGAGCCAGACAAAAACGAAGAGAAAGTGCTATCCTTGTCGATGCCCCAAATTTTTTTGTTTGGTGATTCGATCTCGCTGGACACTGAGGGGTTAGCCCCGCGTGTGGACGTGGCGATGAATAAGGACGCACCACTCAACGACAACAACACCGTCTGCACGGAACAGTCCTCCTCGCCCATGTGGGCAACAGTACGCAACAAGCGCAGTCCCGAGAGCGCAAGTTGGTTTTCTGGACGCCCGATTATTGGCTTCTCGCCTTCAACACGGTCTGAATTGACTTGTGTAGAGATCAGCCCCTTTGAGATGCCCGCCTTTCCCTCATTGGACGTCTCAGGCGGGCGAAGCAACAATGACGAGGTCGCCGTGCAAGACGAGGAAGACGGGGAGGGGGAAAAGGACCACAAGGGGCGGATCCAGCTCCTGCCGAAGAAGGAATTTAAGCCCAAGTGCAGCCTCGGCGCCGTGGGTGGAGACGCGCCTATGCAGTTTCGATTTTCCACCTCCCGTGACGACGCTGAAGCAGAGCGAGGGTGTATGAAACGCGCTTGTTGCCCCCCGATGCTCTTTCTCATTCTTGGCTTCCTGGTGCCATTCGTGATTCAGGAGGTGTTTGTGGTGGCAAACCACCTTGCGACGGCTGGGCCGATTTTGTGCGGGGGAGCTACCTCTAACTGCAATTTAAAAAGTATTCTTTTGTTTGTTTTCGCGTATGGAATAGATCTCTATATTCCATTCGCCTTTTTTACACCGGCACTGTTCTTTCTCTCCTACGACGCGGTTGTGAGGAAGGAGCAGGAACGAGAGTTGCATGCCCACTTGTCGCGCTATGCTGTGCCAGTCGACACCCCCTCTTCTGCCTGCGTCCGGGCACCCAACGGCGGGATGGACGACTGCCCCCGATCCGGCGGCGCAGAGACGCGAGATCACTGCGAGCAAAGCGAAAGATCCAAGCTTCGCTGGGACTTGCCTCCATGCGTCAGTGTGTTGCGTCGCGGTTTCGTGTTTTGGGTGATTGTTCTGACACGCTTTGTTTTCTTAGCCGCGATGGACACCTATTTGCCGTTTATGACAAAAATACCAGCAACTCTTTGGGGGCCCATGCGTTTAGTAGCCTTGTCGTTACCGCTCATGATCTATTCACTGTACGAGACTCGTCCCTTTCTTGCAGTGCCGTACGTCTTACTAGATGCCTTTCCCCTGCTTTTTCAGCTTGTTCTGGGAAACAACACCATTCCGACACGTATTCGCTGCATGACAGGCCCAATGATGCTGGTTATCTTTGAAAGAATTTGCTGGTACGTGTCTGTGGCAGCCATGCCGAAGGACGTGCCTGTGGGAATCAAGATAGTCGTGAGCTCCACCTTTACCGCTATTTATTTTCTTCTGCTACTAGCGCTATCACTTACTGTGGATACCAGGCAAAATTTTTATGTGACGATTGTTGTGGCCGTTCAGGTCCTATTTTGGGAGCTTCTGTTTAATATTCTACTGTTGGAACTTCTTGCCCGTCGATTATACGTCCTTCTCATGAGTTGCTTGTTTCAGCGAGAGGTGCGGACCCCCCGCGTGCAGGCAGCAGATCCGACGAACATATCCACCCAGGTGCGTTGGCCCACGTTGCTGGTTGCGGTTGGTGCCATTGTTCCATTTTTTCAATTTCATCAATGGCATCGCCTCATACCGTATAGTGACAAGCATGGCAATGTGACGGAGGCGTTCCAGGTATACGTTGCCACGTTCTTTGCCGTCATAGGCGCCATCATCGTGGCCACCATTATATCACTTCTCATCCGCTGGAAGCACCAACTGCTCCGCATGCCGTTACTCATGGAGGATTGGTTTCTGCTGCTCGTGTGGGGGTGTTACGTTTTCTCCTCGGTACCGTTGGTGTTGGCAGCAGTCGTCTAATGGGGTGTCGCGGCCCTTTTTTTTTGTGAGTGTTTGTGTGTGAGTGTGAGTGTTTTTAATTTGGATGCATCTCCCCCGAATTGGGGGGACGATGGGCGTGCGCGGGAGCAGCCCGCCATTTCCCTGTTTTAGCCCCGACCCCTCCTCTCTTTCCCCCCTCCTGCCGGGAAGAATAAAGGGAAGGGCCTCATCCAGGCGCAGCACTCCAGCCGTGCTGCATCGCGTGTGAAATAATTTCACTCGGCAAACATTCCATGAGGCGCGTTATTTCGCTTCTGCTTCTGCTTTCTATTCTCTCGTTCCTGGCCGCTGCGTCCGCCGCACCCCGCGACAGCAACCCCAACGAGGATCGCCATGTCGTCTCTGGCGCAATTCCCGCAGCGCAAGCTGCTTTTGCCTCCGTGAGCCGCACGGGTACCACCCGTCGCGGCGAAACCGGCTCCACGGGCACGGAGCACAACTCGTCG
>NW_021705328.1:0-3170 GCF_003719485.1 Trypanosoma conorhini | reverse complement strand
GGATGTGTGCCAACAATACCTCATAAACAATATTCTCTTTGTTTCTTAGTTTATATCGCTGTGTGTGTAGGAGGGGGAGTTTGGGCAAAGCAGTGTGTGGTTTTGCAGGCCGAGGTAAGTTTACCAGCGGCGACGGCAATGGGTTGGTGCCCAGCACCGCCCATAAATCGTGGGGCCAACCGAATTTATGCTGTCTTTTTTTTTTGCGTTGGTGCATTGTTTCCCTCGCTTTTTTCTTTTTGTGCATGGCGTCGTTCTGGCTGGTGTGCCGCCGCAGTGGGTGCAGCCGAATTCGTCCCTGAGGGCCTCGAGCAAACGATGTTTTTGGCGCTTCTGTCTCTTGATGAGTTGCCATCCTGGGCGTATGTGCGCCTGCTCCGTGCGTTGCTTGGGCAGCACGCACCGGGCGAGCAGCCTGGAGCTGTGGGCACGTTGGCGCCGCCCTCCTCCTCCTCCTCCTCTTTTGCCGACTGAAGGAGTGCGTGCGGGAGGGGGCCGCCTTGCTTTATTCTGCGGGGCTTTTTTGTGTTTTTGCAGGGGCAGCGGAGCAATTGGGGGTAAACTCCCCCTTGCGGGGGTGGGGGCTTCGGAGTTGTTTGTGGTGCAGGTACAATGTGTGTGTGTGTGTGTGTGTGGGTGTTTCGGCGAGGGAACAACGGCGAGACGGTGAAGCTCCCAACGAAATGTAAACGACGTTTGTGCCTGCGGACGTCCAGTGGGAGACGAGGCAGATGCATCCGTCCCTGCGGGTAATGTACACCGTTTTGTGAGACCACCTGCCCTATACGCCTTTTGCTTTTGTTTTTGCTTCGGGGGTCCATCGTGACGGATGCGGCGGCAACAGGGCCGGCCGACGTCAAATGCTCTGTGGACTTGGACCCCTCCTCTTCGCGAGCCTCCCGGCTGTTTGGCCACGCACAGCTGCCGCCCATGCACCTCGCAGCTGCCAAGTCTGTGGGGGACACGTGCCACGGCACCGGCGCCGTCCTGGATGAGTGTCTTTTAGGCGTCTCAGTGCCGAGCCTGACACCACAACCGCCGGACGCAGTTGTGCAAATGCGCTTGGGCGGCCTCTGAGGTGCGATTGTGGACCGAGTGCCACAAGGCGCCTGCGTCACGGGATTACCTCCCTTTTTGGGGGAACCTAAAAGCAAACAGACTACCCGCCCGCACCGCCCCCGCCTCTGGTTGAGGGGAGCCACACCGCTGGGAGGTCTGCCGTTGCTGCGTGGCACCCTCTGAAGGCCATTCACGAGGCGCCGGCTTTCCTTGGCGTGCATGCCAATGCCTCAATGCGTGCAGGTCCAACACTGCGCCTGGGGTTGTCATTTGCTAACGGCGTTCACCTGAAATTTGGCGGCTCTGCTGCGTTGAAGGATTCATTGGAAAAGGTGGAGGGGTTGTTTGCCCTGGTGGGGCTTCGGGGGGCCTTTGGTGGCACAACCCAGCACACGCCGGTTGCTGAAGAGGGCTTTACTGGAGCTCAATGTCCCGCAAACCCTCAACCTCACTGCAGAAGACGTGCGTAATGGTTTCAATTGCGACAAGCACGGCGAGGATTGCAATGCGCCGATTTCCAACGGTGTCACAGTCCAACATCTCCGTGTCGATTAGCCTTGCTGAGTGTGTGCAGTCGCGTCGTGACAAATAACCTGGCCCCGCTCTCGGCACGACTTTTGGGTAGAATGCTCGGACACACACGATGAGCTGTGGGGCTGTTAAGGATTCCTGGGCATGCCTTCCGGATGTTGGGAAAAGTGAGTATTCAACTCCACCCTCAACGCCGCCTTTTGGCGAGCGTGATTGCTGTGGGTGCTGCCGCTTATTTTGGCAGCCGCCGCCGCCAGGAGTCTATTGGCGTTAGCGTCGAAATGTGGCAGCTACACGCGAAGGTGACCGCGTATCAATTGAGGCGTGCGCTAGTGGGAGGCGCTGCCTTGATGACTCTGACTGTTCTCGCAGCCTTCGGCTTTTACTTGGACCAGCGCCGCGACCGCGGCCGGTTTGTTTGTTTGTTTCTGGGAGACGATTTTCCATCAATGAGCTTCCCACTCGTGGACTCCGCACACACAAAGTAGTGTATTTTGCCGGCGTGTACGTGTTTGCGGTTCCTGTTTTTTGTTTTTGTTTTCGGCGGTGTGCGTCTTTGCATCACGCTGCCGGTCACAGTTGTAATGCACGCTTTTCCCGCAAAAACCCGGCCTGGGAATCTTGGGGCCGATTGGCTGCTTTGGCAAATTCTCGTTCCTCGATTCCTGCGGGGCGCTCCTTGTGGGGTCAGGGCTGCTGCTGGAAGGCGTTGCCTCGGCGGCAATGCGTGCTGGATTTTACTTCTTCCCTTGCGGCAACGGCACTTTTCATTTTTATTGGGGGAGGGCGCGACCACCGTCTGGCGCCGCGACACGCCAGTTCGCAAAAATCGCCTCGTCGAAGGGGCCAGTTGCCGGCGGTGTGCCCGAGGCACAGCCCAATGAGAGGGCGCGAGGAAGGCACGCGAAGGAATTGGCGGGCCGTGCCGTGGAGTGAGGACGTGCCTTTGCGATGGGCCCACACCGCACATTTGTCTTTGCGTGTGTCAGTCTCTCTGCTGGGTGGTTCCTTGTGCTCGGTGCATTGTGAAAGGGAATGGCTTCGGCAGCTGTGCCGGAAGACCGTTCGATGACTCTTTTGGGGGATCAGTGTCACAAACATATTTTTTCTCATCGTCGTCTGTGTTTTCGTCATTCTGATCGCTGCGGTGCCTTTTGCTCGCGTCACGGTCTGCAGCTGACGCACTTCTTCTGGCGTGTGTGTGTGTGTGTGTGTGTCGCTGGCCCATTTCAAATTGAACAGTTTGCACGATGCATGCTCGGCGACAAAGTGAGGGACATTTACGGTGCCGGTGCGGCGCTGCTTTGGCCGCTCACTCCGCGGCTGATCTCCGCCGTCTGGCTGTGGGCCCTCCCGCTGCCGAACACACTTGCAAGGGGAGGCGGCATGTGCGGCAGTGGCTGGCAGCACGCAAGGCGCCACAGTCCTCTGAGCCCCTCTAGCAGCCTTTTTTTTTGCTTTTTAATTTCCGTCTTTGTTGTGTATTATATGCGTTTGTGCCTTTGCCGTGCCTTCTATTTTGATTTTTGTCGCTCTTTTTTTCTTTTTGCTGCTCCTATTAATAGGGAGCGTTAGGGGAC
>NW_021705326.1:0-3178 GCF_003719485.1 Trypanosoma conorhini | reverse complement strand
TCCGCGCCTTCCTTCGTAGCCGGCATCGCTGGCTGCCGCAGCATCCGTGCCAGCGACGTAGGCGGTGGCACTGCCAGAAGGAATCCGTACCCCCGCTCAGGAAACACTCTATGCACAACGCCGATCATGGGCACCGGCAACGGCTTCGCGGCCCCACTGGCGTGTCGCCGCCCGGTTCCACCGGCAAGTGGCACGCAGCAGCATGAACGCCACGGAGGCATCCCCTGCCGTCGCGCACGCACGCACACCTAGCAAGACACCAAAAACCGAGGAAGCGGCCAGCGAAGAAAAGCAGACATTTCACGCACAGCCAAGCATCAGGAACACATATTACACAGGAACCCACGCACACACAGACACACACACAATCAACACGGCGCAAAACACTGTACACAAGCAACCCCATAAGAATCATCTCGGCAGAAGGGTAAACAAAACCGAAAACCACCTCAAAATAGAAATTCAAAGAACAGCAAAAAAAAAGACATGACAAAGCGATGCGTACCAACACACAAATAATAAAAGGCAGCATAATGGACACAAAAACGCAGGCACAGCAGCACACAACTCCGGCGCACATGGCATAAATCGCAGCCACCGTGAGCTGCTCTCAGGGAGTAATTGACGTTGAGTCTTCGGTCAGAGACAGAGACGAGGCGGTGGCAACAGCCGCACCGTGACAGGCGCAGAGAGGAGAAGGTGGCGATCCACGGCCCACACGGCGCACTGTGAGGAAAGCTTACACAACAAATATCAGCAAGCGCAGCCCGGGCAGTGACAGCCCGGCGGCAAGGCGCCGCCGCCCAAAGGGGAGGGAGGGGGTGGGTGGGGGAAGCCACGAGAGAGGCGAGGGGGAATCAAAGCACGAACAAACAAGCACCCGAAAGGAGAAAGAAGACTGCATTAAAAAAAAAACAGCAAAAACTACTGTGAAGGGGCAAACAAAGACAAAAACAAAAGGCAAATGCACACCCAAGCACGGCGCGGGCACGCCGGAACGGCGGCGAGCTTAAGACAAAGCAAAGCACCGCCTACACACCGCAGCCGCGCCCCGACATCCACAGGACGACCTGCTCCGCAGAAATGTTCGGCTTCAACGACAGCAGCACTTTGAAGATGCCATTTTCAAGTGCGTCTCTGTTGTTGCCGCGCGTCAGCAAAAGCACCCGCACAAGCAAGAGGGCCTCAACGTCGCCGCCAAGGAGCTGCTTTAGGCTCTCGGCCTCTGCCTTGTCGCCGAGGCCCCGGTCCAGCACGTGCAGCAGCTGCTCCACGGACACGCCATTGGGCCCGGCCGCAGCATCCTCCGCCACGGCAGCGGGGACGACCAGCGGGGCGCGCGGCGCCGCAGCCGGCTCCGGCGACCCTTTCCGTGGCCGCGACGGCGCGTGCGGCCGCGACGGCGTCCGCCGCACCGGCGAGATGGGAGACATGCGGCGCGGCGGGGAGTTGCCCTCGACCCGCGTCGGCGACACCCTCGCAGCCTCGCCGCAGACGGGGATGCCCCTCGCCCGCACGTAGCTCGTGAGGCGCGTGGAGAAGCCAGTCAGCACATCGTACGCCGTCGGCCGCCCCTTCTCCTCCTTGCAAAGACACGACCCCACCAACCGCACAAGGCAGCTGTCGTAGCGCCCCTCCGCCACACGGCGCAGCCGGGGCATCGGGTCGGAGTGCAGTATCGCGTGGAACGACTGCCGCTCCGTGAAGTTCTTCTCCCAGAACGGCCGCTGCTTCGTCATCAGCTCGAAAAACGTCACACCGGCGGAGAAAATGTCCGTCCTGGCGGTGTACGCCTCACCAGCCACAATCTCCGGCGAGCAGTAGCACGGCGTGCCGACGCGCGTCCTGGCCAGCTCCACCGTACGCTCCAGCGGGCGCGCCAGCCCGTAGTCGCCCACAAGAGCCCTCGCCACTCCGCAGCAGCAGCCGTCACCGTCGCCGCCGCCGCCGGTCTCGTCACGCACGAGGAAAAGGTTCGCCGGCTTGATGTCGCGGTGAATGATGTGGTGCGCGTGGCTGTGGTTCAGCGCCGAGAAGATCTGCAGCATGATCATCACCACCAGGTCCCTCGGGACGTACTCGTCCTTCTTCCGGTAGTCGCGGATCAGGTCGTGCAGGTCGCCACCGTCGCAATACGTCATGGCAAGGCACACGCTCCCGCCGTGCTCACCGCAGCCCGCCTCCACCCAAGCGCCCACGTAGCTCACAATGAAGGGGTGCTTCAGCGTGCGGACCGCATTGATTTCCTTCAGAATCGTCGCGGCGTGGCCGGCGGGGCACACGTCCTTCTGCATCACCTTCACCACAAAGCGCGACGGGTAGCGGAACTGGTTGGTCACTGCCGACTGGCTCACGGGGGCGGCAAGGTACACGCGGCCGTTCGCGCCGGCCCCAATCAGCTGGGCGAGCAGCACCTCCTGCCCCAGTATGCACCTCTCGCGCAGCGTCCCCATCAGGCACCCACGCAATTGCCCACTCGCACTCCCGCCGCGGGGAAGTATATTTGTCCGTTGCTGGTGTCCCCTGCGGCGACAACCCCGTCTCCTCCCTCTGCGCTTGCTGTTCTTCCGCGGAAGCAATACTCACGCTTCAAGTGTGTGGCACGCCCAAACCGCAGCGCCAGGCAAACAACGGGAAGAAGCTGTTGACGTGAGCCCACAACCCACGCAGGCAAAGCAGAGCAACAGACACAAGAAAAAAAAAGGAGAGAAAAAAAAAAGAACCCCAGCGAAAAAACAAAAGCCGCCCGTGCGACCGCAAAACGCACGTCACGACAATGGACCCAGCGCGGCAAACGCACGCTCGCCCAGCAGGCGGCCGCGGCGCTGCACAGGTGGCAGGAAGCCACCAACAATGCAAACCGCGTAGTCCCGCGTCCGCTCCACCACCACCCGTCGCCGCCAAACTCGCTCTTCCAACAGCAAACGCCGCAAACCCGGCGGCGCCCTCACAGTCGCGCTGCACAGGGCCGAGAGTCCTCCATTCATCCGCTGCAGCTGACCTGTCACGCAGAGAAGTGGCTCCGCCGCCTCCAACAAGCCCTGCGGAAGGCCACGGAGCAGCGACACACACTCCGTCGAGGCGCTCTTCGCACAACAAGAGAGATTCCCGGCACTGGCCCGGGACTCCCACCGCACAGAACCCTGTAAGGCCTGCCAACGCCGGACCAATAGGTTTT
>NW_021705325.1:0-3188 GCF_003719485.1 Trypanosoma conorhini | reverse complement strand
GTCTGTGCCCTCCGTTGGCTGGGGTGCAGGGCACGTCCCCATCGGGAACTTCTCCAGGAACACCGAAGCGGCAAAGAGGCAGAGGGAATTGCTGCCAACATCGCCTTCAATGCCCCCCGCACCCTTCACTGCCTGCGGACACTCCTTCCAGTCCGAATTACTCTTGCCAGCAACGCGCCAACGCAACTTTTTCTCAGTGTTCAGGCACGACACCTCCACCGACACATTCACATTGGCCGCAGGCCCTTCAGCATTCGCCCCGCAGACGGAGGAGCAGAGCAGCGCGAGGAGCGCCACTGCGCACACCGCACGGCGCCGCACCGTCAGCGCCATCGGCAAAAACAGTGGTGGTGGTGGTGGCAGTAGCGTCGCAGCAGAGCCAGTGGGCTGCGGGGCAGCGGAGAAGAAGAAACAGAGAGAGAAATGGGGGGCGCGGTGGGGTGCGGCGCAGAGAGTGAGGGCAGGGAGAGGGAAGGAAGAAAAAGACGGCAGCCCACTAAGTTCACGCAGCAGCGCCCTGCAGCCGCACGAAAAGAAATTCATTCCGCCCCCGCCCCACGCAGACGTCTTTGGCGGTGCCAGGGCGTTTAGGAGAAACACAACGTGAAGCTAAAAAACAGCGCTGCTGCGAGGCACCACGGGGCACGGCGCCTCCTTCTCCCCGCAGCAGCGCAGCCCGCCGGCGGTGCCCCGTGCCCGCAGGTAAATAAACACACAAACACACAAATATATATATTTTTTAAAAAACAATCCCTTCCAGCACTTCGGTAGAAACGCAGTCCGCTGCTGCACTCCGCTGCTCACTTCCCCCCAACGCCGCCGCCCAAATCCGCGGAATTGCGGCACCTCCGCGCCGCGTGCGTGTTGGAGTGTTCTCCCTGCACGCTGCGCGCAAACAACACCCCCCACCAACACCCATCGGCAACAGATTCCCCGGCCGCTTAAAATATGCACCTCGTCCTTCACTCACTGGGCCGCTGCAGCGCCGCGCTGGCGGTAGTGTTGCAATGCGCATCCGCCGCAGCAAACCGCAGCCCAAAGAAACTCCTCCCCCGCTGGGAACCCACAAAACAATAAAAAAAGGAGGCGCCCAAGAGCAGAGCGTTTTCGGTCGCCGCTCCCGCGCAGCTCCCCGCATGTTGCGTCCACCCTCTCGGCCTGCCGGCTCCCGCGGCGCCCACATCGCTAAGCCCCTCCCCGGCACGCGACGCCGGGCCCGCCCGCAACACGCAGCGCCTTGCACGCCGTCCTGTTGGCGGCCGCAGCCCCGCGCGAGCCCCTCTTTTTCTGCCGCGCCCGCAAAAGGCCCTCCTCCCCCAGCGTGTGTGCGTGTGTGGGTCCGGGGCACGCGGCTTCTGGAGCTTTTCAGGAAGGCGAGCGGCACGCCGTAACCGCGAGAGGCCCTCGCTGGGGCCAAGAACCCCACACACAAACGTGCCCCCATTCGAAGATCAAAGAAGCAACACACATTTGTGTAGCGCACGGCCTCCACATCGTGTGCGCCACACTCCCGCTCAATCTTCGCAGTCCTCCGAAAAGGATTCCCCGCACCCCACAGTTTCTCGCCTTCCCGAGCACAGTCGTCTTCAGCAACCGGGGCGTCAGTCGCCTGCAGGAGCGCCGTCACCCGCCGCAGTGCGCCCATCGAACGCAGCCGCACTGAAGGTGCCACGCGGCAGCGGTCCGACAAGCTGCATGCGACCCGCGACCGCCTCCCACTACTTCTTTTGCTCCTGCGCGGGATGATGGCGCGAGTCCGCCGGGCACACGTCGCCGTCACCTCCTCCTCGTCGCGGCAGCGCATCGTGGGGCGAGGCAGAGATGCAGTCGCATCGCCAGTGCTCTCGAGTTATTTCCCTTTGCGGACGCCAACACGCAATCATGCCCCAACTACAAGGCCGTAAGTTTACCCACGGCAGCGGTGCTCCTTCCTCTGGCGCATCGTAGACAACTCACACCCTCTTGCCCGCCACGACAAATCGCTCACACGCCTTCGGATCTTGAGCTCGCCCTCGTGCCCTGTCGCCGTTTGCGTGGCCGTGTCGAACACTTCCGCCAACTCGCCTCCGAGGCAGCAGAGAGCAAAGTGGAGCAGGCATTCATCGCGGTGCAGCGGCCGGTGGAGGGGATTAGGGGCCGGCACTCGTCCACCACCGAGGCCGCCATCCCCGGGCGCCCCAATCAAGACACGCCGCCTCACCTCAAACACTTCTCGCCCTTTGGTGCGAAGCGCCCCCTCCCAACCGCCCTTGACAACCCGCCACACCCGCCCCACCGCAGAGTGAACGCAGCAGCCGGCAATGTTCCCTCCCTCCCTCAGCGGGCACGGCCAGTCCTCCTCGGAGGCGAGTCCCGTCAGGCTGGGACGCGGCGCACGAAGCTGCTCCACGTTGCCCCGCAGTGGAGGAGTTGCCCCCTGCGCCGTGCACGCCCCCCGACTGCGTTGGGGTGTGTGGCCCCGTTCCACCGCCGTCCGCACCGCCACTTCCCCCCCTCCCTTCAGCCGCAGGAAACCCCAAGACGTGGCTCCACTTCGCGTTGAGCACAAACTCGCACACTCCCTCTGCCTTGCGTTCAACGGCTCACTGTGGCCGCGGCGGTGCCTCCTCCGCCCTTCCGCGCCGCGCTGCGGGCTGCCGAGTGCCGCCGGCGGGCCCCGACCTCCACCGGCGCCGTCCCTGCAGCGCAGCACATGCAGGGCGCTCCCGCGGCAGCGCGAACTCCTTCCTCGCGTCTCCCAGGCATTGCTCACATGAGTTCATTCCTTCGCAGCTGTTGTTGGCTTGCGCTGCGGCTGAGCACCCACCACCAGCCAAAGGGAGAACGAGAGAGAGAAGCACAAAAAAAAGGCACACAGACACACGACCCCACGCAGCCACATTCAGCAGGAGAGAGGAGAGAGAGGGCCACCACCCGCACGTTGTGGCACACGCATACACATCACACTTCAGCAGCCCGCGCAGTGGGTGCAGTCAACCAACAAACACACAAACCAACCCGTGAAGTGAAGCCGAAGCGTGGGGGCGCGTCCACCGAGCAGCGGGGACGCGCAGCAACACGTGGGACGACCAGCACACACACACCCCATCTCTCCCTCTGCTCCCCCACAGCCCAGTCCAGGAAGAGAGAGAGAGGAAGCAAGAGGTAAAGAAAAAAAAAAAACGAAATCCCAATGTAGTAAAGAAATG
>NW_021705317.1:1200-3221 GCF_003719485.1 Trypanosoma conorhini | reverse complement strand
GTGGATTGCCGGGAACCCGCGCGCATTTGGCAGACGGATCGCTCATCCGCAAATATCCACGGCTGAATTCGGCGGTTTGCGGCCGCGGCCCGCAGAGCGGTGAAGCGCACTGTGCCGCATGCGTTGGCCAAACGCCCGCCGCTCCGGACGCTGAAAAGGACCGCATCGGAGAGGCGCGGGAACTTGCTGCTTCGCCGCCTCGCACAGCAGCGACGAACGCGTCTCAGCAACGTCGCGGTGGCTCGCTGGAAGGAGCGGTGCTCCCGACCGGAGCCGGCGGAGGCGGCAAGCTGCAGCCTCGCCAGGGCAGTCCACGCCCCGCGCCCCGCCAGTTCCCCGGTTGCGGCGGCGGATGGCCGACCGACCGCCACGAAGGAGCGCGCCGACACCTTGGCGCGAGTGTGCGCCGCCACGTCGGATTTCCCTTTTGGGGAGCTTGACGCTGCGTCGCGGGAGATGCGTCTCCAGAGTGCGCCGGGGCCTGGCACGCTTCACTGCGAGGCCCTGCGCCAACTGCCCCCCGCCGCCTGCAACGAACTCGCGGCCGCGTTCAACGGGAGCATCGGCGACGGTGGCGCTCCGGCTTCCCGGGAAGTGGGCATTGCGACTATCCCGCCCCTCAAGCCTGGGAAGCCGGGCAAATGTTTCCGCCGCGTTTCGGCCCGTCGCCCTCACCAGCTGCCCGCGCAAGCTCGTGAAAAGAATTGTGGCGCGACGCATCCGCGGCACTGTTGAAGCCAGCTTCCTCCCCAGCAAGCTGGTTTTCGCCCTGGTCGCTCCACGCTGGATCCGCCGACTCGCCTGTTAGCTCGGACATTTCACCGCGGAAAGCGGGAGAAGGTCGGTGCGGTGCTAGTGGGTCACGCTGGGGTCTTCGACTCGGTTCATCGCGGCCGCATCCTTCACGCACCCCGCGCGCACAAGGTGGCGCCGTGCCTGAGCCGGTGGGTGGCGGACTTCCTGCACAGCCGCGCGGCCAAAAGCCCCGTGTAAAAAATACGCTCTCCGCACCGGTTCATTTCACCCGTGACGTCTTGCAGGGTTCGTGCTCGGCCCGCCGCCGCCCATCTTTGTCGCGAACAGCCTCGGTTAGGAGCTGACGAGCATCCCCAACCCTGAACTTGCTTTCTTCACTGATGACCTGACCGCCATTACTCGCACCACCGAGAGAGCGAGAGGCGCTATGGAGTGCAAGTTGCGGCGGGCGTTGGGTCGCACCAAGATGGGTGGAGCGGAACAAACATGGAGCCCAGCGCCGCGAAGGCGAAGTGCGCGCTGTCTTGGCACCGCCCTCATGGACAGCTTGCGGCCGCACGCGGGTGGGGCCTGCTTGGCAGAGGATCGCCTCCCGCGATTCTTGGGGCTATTTTGACCCAGCCATTGCGCGGGGTTGGCTGGCGGGCGCGGGGGTGCTTCACTGTCGCAAAAACAAGACTTATGAAGATCAAGGCGGCGTCTGCGACAACGCGGGGGCCGAAATGCGAGAGGCTTCGTCCGCCGCCCAAGACCCTCATTGGTGGGTCCACAAACTCCTCTACGGGGCAGTGGCGCGCTGCAACACGGCTTCGCTGTCGGCGCTGGGGCGCCGGGAGAAGTTGCACATCCGCGCCGCCGGCGTCATTGCTGGCGTTCCCGTCGGGGCCTCTTGGGCGGCTGCTGGAGCGAGGCTTGCCTTCTCTCGTTGGAGAGCGCTGCGTCGATGCGGGGTGCCCAGTGCTATCTGCAGTCGTGCGTGCGCGGCGGCGGGTTAGGGCTACACGCCGAGGCTCTTTTCCCGCCTTCCAACCCGACACACTCAGCCCTCCGCCTGATGGCGGGGAAGTTGCACGAGCGTAGGTGCTTTTGGCAGGCGCCATTGCTGCGGAGCCCCTCGATGCCGCCAACGCGCGTATGTACCTTGGCACGTCGCCGCCGGGCGGATTGGGCGCCGATGCCGATCCGGAGGAGAGATACAAGGGATGCATGCTGCGGGTGGAGTCGAAGGCGCGTGCCCTCCTCTACACTCAATGGGCGGACAGCTC
>NW_021705317.1:0-1175 GCF_003719485.1 Trypanosoma conorhini | reverse complement strand
GCCTCCCGCGATTCTTGGGGCTATTTTGACCCAGCCATTGCGCGAGGTTGGCTGGCGGGCGCGGGGGTGCTTCACTGTCGCAAAAACAGGACTTATGGAGGTCGAGGCGGTGTCTGCGACAACATGGGGCCGAAATGCGAGACGCTTTGTCCGCCGCCCAAGACCCTCATTGGTGGGTCCACAAATTCCTCTACGGGCAGTGACGCGCCGCAACACGGCTTCGCCGTCGGCGCTGGAGCGCCTGGAGAAGTTCCACACCCGCGCCGCCGGCGTCATCGCTGGCGTTCCCGTCGGGGCCTCTCGGGCGGCTGCTGAAAAGGAGGCTCGCCTTCTCTCGCTGGAGGGCGCTGCGTCGATGCGGGGTATCCGGTGCTATCTGCAGTCGTGCGTGCGCGGCGGCGAGTTAGGGCAACACGCCGAGGCTCTTTTTCGCCTTCCGACCCGATACACTCAGCCCCCCGCCTGATGGCGGGTAAGTTGCACGAGCATAGGTGATTTTGGCAGGCTCCATTGCCGCGGAGCCCCTCGATGCCGCCAACGCGCGTCTACCTTGGCACGTCGCCACCGGGTGGATTGGGCGCCGATGCCGATCCGGAGGAGAGACGCAAGGGATGCACGCTGCGGGTGGAGTCGACGGCGCATGCCCTCCTCTACACTCAATGGGCGGGCGGCTCCGTAGAGCTCGGAGTGCGGTCTGGCTGCGCCGCTCGCTTGTTTTAGCGCCAGGCACGCGTCCGTGCAGTATGAAGTGTGGCGGCGGCTCGCTGGCGCGCGGCTGCCGTGCGAAGTGCCAGGCCACGGAACAGAGCTCCGCTGAGCTCCTGCTGTGCGCACTGAAAACGTCCGCCAGGCGAGTGGCGGGCGTATTTACTGCCTCACCGTCCCTTCTCCTGAGCGCGCTTGAAACGGGCCCGACCCGAGCCACGGACGGGGTGCTCCGCCGCATTTGGAGCGTCATTGCCGGCCCGCTCCGTCGTGGCGCGTGCGCCTGCGCTTTAACTTTATTTTTTTTGGGCGCGCCGGCGCCCCTCACACACACAGCGAGGCGGCTGATGAACTTGCGAAAGCAGCGCTGGGGGAATTTCAGGACGCACCCGCGCGGATGGCGGACATCCGCACCGCCAACCCGCCGCTGCCGCGCACAGAAAAAACTGAGGGGGCCGCCATTATCCCCG
>NW_021705322.1:0-3199 GCF_003719485.1 Trypanosoma conorhini | reverse complement strand
AAGCCTCTCCACTCTCCCCCCCTCCCCGCGTCCCCGCACTTTTCTTCGCTTTACGAAGCCTTTTTATTCATTTTTCACTTGCCCTCTCCTGGGTCTTCGGTGCCTCCCTAATGCAGACCACTCCTCCCCCGACTGGAAAGCAGCTAAGTGCGGAAACGCTCAGTGTGGGCGGCAGGTGCACGGAACAGGAGCACGCGGTACCCACGCCACATTCGCAGGGAGTGGGAAAGAATAGTGCCCCTGCGCCTCATTCTTTTTTGTTCCCCCCACCCCCGACAAAAACAGAGGACATCAGCGCACCAGGACGAAGGAAATAGAAGCATAAAAAATAGAAAAATACTGCGAATTCCAAGAAACAAAACAGAAATAAAAACGCCGTCACGTCACTGTACCCGCCCCCATACATTTCACAGTAACGTCTTCTGCTTTTTTTTTCCGTGTAAATCAAGTCGCCGCATTCCTGCTGCTTCAGCCCGTACTTCGTGCGAGTGGGTCGTCGAGCAGCAGAAACAACAACAAGTGGAAAACGAAAAAAAGAAGGAAGCACCCATTCTTTCCCTCTCCCTCCTTACTTCTTTAGACATAAGCAAAAAGAGTTTGCGAGTTAGAAGAATATTTTCACTTGTCACTCTTTCTCTTCCTCCCCTGCTGCTTCCAAATTCCCTGTTCAGCAACAGGATCCGTTCACGCCATATTCCCAGCATCTTTCTTTTCCCTTACTTTTAATCCATCCGTGTCTTACTAGGGCGTGGGACTCACGGGATGTATGCGTGCACACATACGTACACAAACAGGTATGCGTACATATGCGTATTTAACCTCATATGTGTAGGGAGGAGGAGAGGTGGAATCCCCGTGAATGCCCGTTTCACTTTGTATTCCTCTAGCTTTTGAATCGTACTTTCCGTAGTCGTTAGTTTTTTTAAAGATCAAGGCGCCTGAACCAAAGTGGGAAACGAACCACGCCCTCGCTGCCGGCTTCGGTGCATATTAGTGTGTTTTTATATCTCTTTCCTTATTTCGTTCTTCCCCGCTCCATTTCTCTTCACTTTCCACCCCCTTTTACTGCGTTAGCGTTCATCTCTACTGAAAGGAAGAGGAATCGCCGTATGGGTTGTGCCGCTGGCTCGTCGAGCCCCGAGAGGGAGCAGCCCCTCCCAATGGACGCAGCAACGGGCCCCGCCCCGCCCCGTCCTCGCCGTCGCCGCTGGCCATATTTTTCATGCGGTAACTGAACGACGTACGGCTACGAGACGCACTTGTGAAGGAACCACACCCGCTCTCTCCATAGAGGAGGGAAGTGCACTGATTATTATAGTTGCCGTAGTGGGTGTTCAAGGCAACATTAGGATAGCCGCCGTTGAAACTACAGGCATTGAAGCTGCTAGCATTGGGGGAATGCGCGGTCCCGTTGGCGTCCTCAGCTTGGAATCCAAAGACATGTTGTGAGTGACTATCACCAGCGACATCCCCATTGTTATGATTTATGTAGTTTGCGGCTGAAGCAGGAGCGCCAGCAGAGTGAGATGCCCTGTGTGGCACGCGTGGAATAGGTACGGGTGTTGCGCTGATGTACTCGTCGCCGTCAAGCGGGATCTCTCGACAAATGTGCAGAAAACCGCACTCCTCACCAAAGCGGCACAAACCGCGTCGGTGTTCGCGACAGACACGGCCCTTCGACACGGTAAGTTGACTCTCTCCATGCTCGTTGTATATGCTCCAGAGGCAGTTTGTCGGGTTCAGGGAGTGCAGCCCAACGGTTTTGCTTCCAATGTTGACGGTTAGCGTGAAAGGCAGCCCCTCATAATTGCATGGCGCGCCATGCAGGTAACAGCAAGACGGGGTCTCAAGCGTTTCTTTGCGGAGATACTCCAGAACATCATGATGCACGTGAACCTGAAAGCAACGGTTGCCTTGCCTGCAGCGGCCTTCAAGAAACAGGCGACAAATGCCCGGCACAAGTCCATCATCTTGCAACGCATTCGTTGGCTCCACGGCAGTGATGGGGATCTTCAGCTTCGTGCTAAGATGGTCCAACGCCTCCACGTACTTCACCGCTGACTGCTGAGGCGTCCGCGCACGGCGCAGCGTTGCGTTCGAAGGAGTTTGTCGTGAGTGCCACCCGTGATTCGACCCAAAAGAGTTGGAGGCACTTACATTCATCGTGAGCGACATGGAGGCTGCCTTGTTGGCCTCCGCTGGCTCAATTCTCCCCCACGTTCCTTTTTTTTTATTTACCTCCTTTAACAGCTCCTGCTGCGGTTGTTTCCTTTTCCCGCCACCCGTCCTTGTACGCTGCAGTAGATGTGTGTCCGCCCGCCTCACGTTTCCCCTCGCCGCCGGGAGCTAACTATGTGCGCTTCACTTCCACAGGCCAAAGACCGCCCACCCGATACGGCCAGATCAATCAATCAAACCAACCAAAAAAGAGTGTTTTCTTTTTCCGCCTTTTCTACTCTTTCCGGCTTTTTTGTTTTGTTTTTGGAATTCTCCTCAGCGCTGCTTTTGACGCGTAGAGTCTTTACTTTGGCTTTGCCCTTGTTTTTCCCCCCTTTTTCCTTCTCACAAGAACGAAGGCCACTTTGTTTCCTTGGCAGAGTTGGCGCCTTTAGACAACTAATCCCTACAGAGATCTCCGCACAGAAGTGGCAAAAGGGAAAAACAAAAAGGGACACACGCGCCGCGTCTGACTCGCACAGATACGTCCCTTCCCGTGCGCCGCCCCACAGAGAATGGCGCGCCAAAGCGCATACGTACGTATATATGTTTACCGGGCGATGCCCCCCTCCCCGCCGCCGCCGCCCACGACAGCGAACGACACGGGTGGGGCAGAACGGAAGGGAGGCGGACGCAAGAAGAGAAGACAAAGAGGACATCAAGAAAAGTGGCTTATTTCCTCAAGCAAAGAGAAAAATAAAAATTAAAAAAGCTCAACGGAGCGAGTACAAGAACAAGGCATAGAAAGAGTAATGGATGAAGCCTCTCATCTCCCCCCCCTCCCGCGTCCCCGCACTTTTCTTCGCTTTACGAAGCCTTTTTATCATTTTTCACTTGCCCTCTCCCGGGTCTTCGGTGCCTCCCTAATGCAGACCACTCCTCCCCCGACTGGAAAGCAGCTAAGTGCGGAAACGCTCAGTGTGGGCGGCAGGTGCACGGAACAGGAGCACGCGGTACCCACGCCACATTCGCAGGGAGTGGG
>NW_021705324.1:0-3197 GCF_003719485.1 Trypanosoma conorhini | reverse complement strand
GAAAAGAGGAAGACGACGACGATGCGCACCCACTGCTTCTCCGTGGCACTACAGACTGCGATTGCCATTTATGCGGATGCAACTGCCGTCTCGCACGCATCCGAGCATCCTCCACCGCCTGTGCCCGCCGCTTGCTGGTGCTGCGAAGGGAGGTGGAGCTGACATCTCATCATTGGGCTGCTGAATTTGGTTTCCTGTTGCGCAGGCGAAGCAACTCTCACTGCGGCTGATGTGGTATTTTGCACCAGTGGTGTTAACGGGATATTGCACCACTGCGTCAAGGCGGCGCAACGTCCATGGCATTTTTTTTCCTTCCCCCTTTGACAGACCATTTCACACACTGTAATTCTTCTTTCCTTCACTGCCTCCGCAGCCTCCCAGCTGTCATTGGCCGTATTTTTAAGGGGCCGTGATTCGCGGTCTCCCACTGCAAGTCCATTCACCTCGTTGATTTATTTATTGATGTATTTATTTTTTTGGCATCTCCCTGAGAGGAGCGAGCGGAACTAATGTCTGCGGCGTGGATGATGACGATGGTGTTGTGTTCCTCACTGTGGATGACGACTGTGTTCAGTGCTGTTTTGCTGCTTTTTTACTTCGCTGTTCTTTGCTTCTACGCGCAGGACGAGAGAGAGACCAAACGCTGTTTGCTGCTGTGCGCTTTGAAGGCTTTGCAGCTACCACCAGCAACACACACACACGCACACACACAAGCAACCGTCGCTGCCTGAGCGGATCCACCGCAAGGAGGAAAAGAAGAGTGAGAGAGGCCCATCATGCCGCGACACCTGTTTTCCGCTGCGGTGCTGCTGCTCCTCGTTGTGCTGATGTGATGCGGCTATGGAACAGTGCACGCTGAGGACGTGAAACCAAAGGAAGCGCAGCTGCGACCGAGTGTTGAACTTTTCGTTCCAAATAAGACGCGTGTGGAACTGAACGGTGGATTTCAACTAAGAGAGTCTTTTGCCTCATCTTCGCTTGTCAGTGCTGGTGGAGTCTTGGTTGCTTTTGTCGAAGGCCACTTCGCCCGTTTTTGGGAACACGACGCACTGAATTTCCCCCTTTATTCTGATATTGTGGCGGGGTACATCGACGCTTCGGAGAGCTGGGCGTCTCTTGTTGCTGCGATCGACGCAAACCAGTGGAAGGCATACAGCGCCTTTTTCAGGCCCTTCATTCTGTATCATGTGTGCCGTGCGTTTTACCCCACCGCAGTTGCAAAGGGCAACAAAGTCTTTCTTCTTGTGGGAAGCTACGATTTGATCTACGACTTTCTTAGGTCAAAGAGGATAAAAAGCGACTGGAATTTTGCTTTGCTGGTGGGTAAGCCCACGCGAGGCAAACAGATCCAATGGGGCCAGCCCCAACAGCTGCTACCACAGATCGCCCAATCCGCTCAAGCGAAACAGCTGGATGAGTTTTTTGGTGCTGGTGGCTCAGGCGTTGTGATGGCGAGCGGCGCGCTTGTGTTTCCTGTGGTGGCAACTCAACGAGGGTCCTCCCTTGTCTCCACGATCATCTACTCGACGGACGAGGGCCAAACGTGGGTGCTCCCGAAGGGGATGCTCCCCGCTGGCTGCGCTTCGCCCCTCCTCGCCGAGTGGGAGGCGGGGCAGCTGCTCATGATTGCTAATTGTACGTTTGGCCGCAGGGTGTTCGAGTCGAGGGACATGGGGGCAACGTGGGCGGAGACTGTCAGGACACTCTCGCGCGTGCGGGGTGATTCTGAATCAAACCCTTTGCAAGAGGCTCGGCGTGTGACGTCCCTCACCACCGCGACGATTGCTGGAACGAGGGTCATGCTGTACACCCAGAAAGAGTACCCACTCGGGGAGATGGAGGCGGAGGCGCTCTTCCTTTGGGCCACCGACAACAGCCGGACGTTTCGCGTCGGGCCCATTTCCATGGACGCTGCTGGAAATACGCCGCTCTCCAGCGCCCTGCTGTACTCAAACGATAAACTGCACTTTTTGCAGGAGAGAGGCATCAGAATGAACGTGAGCCTGTTTTTGTCCCCCCTGACGGAGGAGCTGGGGACAATCACGTCCGTCTTGGGCACTTGGGCAGAGCAGGACTCCGCCTTCTCCGGGTTGTCTGTGCCCACGGTCGGCCTGGTTGGATTCCTGTCGGATGCGTCGAGTGATGCAACGTGGGGCGACGCGTACCGCTGTCTGAACGCAGTTGTGACGAAGGCAACGAAGGTCAAAAATGGCTTTGAGTTCACTGGGGCCGAGTCCTACGCCTTCTGGCCCGTGAACATGTGGCAGTATGGTAACGTGTACGGCTTTGTGAATTACGCGTTCACGCTTGTGGCGACGGTGACCATCCATCAGGCTCCGAAGGAGAGCGCGACTTTGCTGGGTGCGAGTCTGGAGGACTATGGCAGCATGAAGTTCGTGGGGCTGGCGTACACTGCGGCGAAGAAGTGGGAGACGGTCTTCAACGGCATGGCAACCGCACCCAACGGCAATTGGGAGCCGGGGAAGGAGTACCAAGTGGCGCTTATGCTGCAGGGCAACAAGGGCTCCGTGTACGTGGACGGCAAGCTCGTGGGAACCTCCGAAGCGCTGCCAACACCCGAGGCACGGGGTTACGAAATCTCACACTTCTACTTTGGAGACGACGAGGGCGGCAGAGTGGCGGTGACAAACGTCTTTTTATACAACCGCCCACTGAGTGTCACGGAACTCAAAATACTCAACGAAGCATACGGTAACGATACAGGCGACAGCTCCGTGCGCGCGGGTGTGTCTCGGGTGCTGCTACTCCTGCTGCTGCTGGGGCTATGGGGCTTTGCGGCCCTGTCCTGAGTGAAACTCTCTTTGAGGGGATCCTGCTCCCGTCGGGAACACATGCGTTTCTCCACGCACCCTCTGAAGTACATAAATTCTCATCTGAATTAACATTTTTTTGTTTTTATTTTCGACACCTCATTTTTTTTGTGCTTTGCAAGACTTTTCTTTGGCCCACAATTGCGCTCTTCTCCCGGGGCCAGCGCGGCGGGACCTGCATTTAGTGTCTTCCTTCTTTGTTTCTTTTAATATTACGCGTCTCTTAAAATGACGGTAATTTTTTTTTGACTACTTTTATTTCTTAGCGGATTGATTCCGTGGTTTTCTTTCTTTCTGGTTTGTGGATGCAATTTTTTTCTTCGTTTACTTTTTTGCGGGTTTGTTGTATGTTTCTTCTGCTGGCTG
>NW_021705323.1:0-3198 GCF_003719485.1 Trypanosoma conorhini | reverse complement strand
GCCGCCCCGATCCCGCGGTACCCCGGCGTCGGGGCGGGGCGGCTTCCACCCCGCCCCTGCCTGGAGGGGGGGCCGGCGAAGCGCATGTTCTTTATTTCTTTTTTCCTTTTGTGTTCGGCCCCGGCGCCAAGCCCTAGATAGTGTGACGCGGCCACTGCCGAAAAAAAAAAATAAAAAAAAGCGGAGTTATAAAGGATAAATGTTCGCAACGGAGGGCGTTTCGCTTTACGAAGGGGCCAAGCTGGCCCTGTCGAAGTTCGCGCGACCGGCCTCCGCGGATGGTTCTGTGAGCCTTTCTGGCAAACCGCCGGTGGACGCCATGGAACACCTGATAGGTATGCTCAGTCTGGACTCACAGCCGGAAGCTATCATCTGCAAATCCGAAAACGAACTTGTAGAGCTGGCAACTTCCACACCTTTGGTGAGGTTTCTCTGCGAATTTGCCAGTAGCTTGAGAAAAGAAGAACCCTCACAGATGGATTTTCAAATCCTTCAGACACGGTGTACCTTTGTGGCTTCATTACCAGATCGCGTGGCGAATGCGCTGATGAGCACATTTGGGCCTAAAAACACTCTTGAACTGGATGTTGAGCTTTTGGTAACACGCATCTGTCAGTCACTGTGGCAGTTTTTGTTCGCACTACACGAGGCAGCGCCGAGGGAAACGGTGCACGTATCATCTAGCATGAATCGATACGAGTTCACCAAGACGAATGCTCTTCTTGTCTGTGAGGTGTTGATAAATTCTTTGCTCCGGCGTGGGCTTACTCAAACCCTTTTCCAGTGTTTCATTGGCTCCCTAAAGGCGGCTTTGCCTTCTGTGAATCCCTCCGAAGAGATACTACCATTTGTATTTAAGGCTGTTTACAAGTCTTACGTTGGAAGTGGGGAATTTCCAGACACGAGCATGCGGAGTCTTGCGGTCGTTAAGCCGAACATAGGTAGGTATTGGTCAGACTGGAATGTGTGGTGTTTGCGGGCGGCGGAAAGGAACTCTGCATTGAAGCCACTTTTTATATCTTCATTAACAAAAATGATTAACATTCCAAGCAATACGGCTGAAACTTCTAGTGACACAATAGCCATTTCAAAGGCTTTAGTGAAGGAGATTTTTGTGACAGCAACTTCCTATTTGCCTACTGAGCGGGCTGTGTTGCGCATTATTTTCAGAGATCTTCTTCCGAGGCTCCTGCCGCAGCATTCAGAGGAGGGAGAGGCAAAACTTCCGGAGATCAAGAAGACTGTATTCACGGAGCTGATGCAAAGATGGGGCAATCGTGATGTCATTGAAAAGGAGTCCGTGAAACTGAATACCACGTTGGCAAATTCCGTTTTGTACACGCTGTTTGACATCAAGGAATACCACGTGAAGGATGCAAAGGAGCACCTTCCCACTGTTTTGCTTCAGCCTCTGTTGGCTGGAATTTCTGCCCGCTTTGAAATTGTTCGAGCAGATAGTTTGAGAAATGAAGCCATAACTGTGGCTTCGGCGTTTGCAACTTTTTTCGTTGGAGACGATGAGGCGCGGAACGCGTTTTCAAATCTGGAGCAGTTTCCAGGTCTTCTTAATGAATGGTTAAAGAGTGAGGTGGAGCCGACGATGATTGCCGAAGTGGCACTGCTTCCTCCGACAGAAGCCCAGCAGGGTGCTACCCACGGTAAAGAGAAGCCGCCCCTTTTCCGTCGTCGGGGCATAGACGATGAAGAATATCCGCTTAATCCGGATAGCCCCTTTACCTTTTTTTGTCGAAACGATTCGGCAACGACGCGAAAAAATGCTACTTCGGCGTCTGGGGGAACAGTGATTTTTAATCCAGCTTCAATCGTGGATCATGCGAATTTGCCATCTTTTGGGCAAATCTTCAATGAGCAAGATGAATTGGAGGAGAACGTGAGAGTGCTTGTCACCCTGCGTGAGTCCTACAACGCCGTCATGGGCGTAGGGCGGAGCAGTCAGGCCCAGGCCTACGAGGTTCAACAAGCGGTAGAAAGTGGACTTCGTGGGTTTGCCCGCGCCTTGCAGAGGCTCAAGAGCAAACTTGGCGTTTGGAAGCAACAGAACGTCAATGGTGAGCTTCTACGGTCGCGCGAAAAGATTGGGAGGGAGCTTAACCCAATGATTCCCTCGCTTCTTCCGGCACTGATGTCGCTTACTATTCATGCCCCAGAGGCTCAACATAAGGAGTTAATGGATCTTCGATACGCAGTTATGGTCTCGCTAATTACTATTGTTCCTGAGAATGCATTAAGTCAAATTGGTAAAATGTTGTATTCAAGCCATTATGGCATTTTTCAGCGTGTTGAAATGGCCAAGGCCATTGGTGAAGCAGCCAAGTATATCTCACAGATCGAAGTACATGTGAACTCGGAAAAAGAAGAAGCGGCCGCTCAGAAAGATGATGCTTGGAAGGATCAAGGAATAAGGAAACGAACTTACCCTCCCATACGAAAGGAAAACGCAACACCAGTGTCGATTGTAGTCTCTGAAGGAAAGGAGACTCGGCGGTGGGGAAATGCCGTGGCAGAAAGAATGGATCGCAAAGAACGAATTTATTGTAGCTATTTGACAGGTGTAGTCTCTTTTTTTGTAGGAGCTCTTTTAGAAAAAGCTGACAATGATCATTTTTGTTTTTTTCGTGAACATGACCCCTACGCACCAACGGAAATACTTCGAAGCATTGGTACAGTGGTACAATGCATGACTTCGGCTCGTCATGTCGCACCCGCCCTTTGCGAAAATCTCATGACGTTTGCTATACTTGTTGTAAGGGAACATCCACTGTCAATCGTGCGTAAGCAAGGGTGGGTTCTTATTGGAGAAATTATGAGGTGCTGGTGTGGGGCAGGTCCGCTTTTTCCCAAAGATAATTATTCCCTCATGTCTCGTAGCGTTTTTGGAGGCTCGTTGTCATATGTCTTCTCGCAGCAGTGGTTAAATGCTCAGCAGGCCTTGGAGGTTGTATTCTCAAAAAGCAAAGGTGATCCAAGTTGTGCGGAAATCGCACTTTTGATCCTTGCTGATCTGCATGACTTGTTTATGTCAAAACAAGATGTAGAGGCCATGGAAGGCCGCGTGCTTAACACACAAAGAATTTCCATTACAGCTGATACTAAAAATGACGTCCGTTTCGTTTGAAGTGCTTATAATCAAGCATTTATGGTTTCCCTGAAACTTCGCCGCCTTGTGTGTGTGTGTGT
>NW_021705316.1:1962-3222 GCF_003719485.1 Trypanosoma conorhini | reverse complement strand
CCGCCCACGTCTCGGCACTCGCCCCGGCAGCCACGTAGAGCACCATGTCCGCATTGGCAACTCCCGTTGTTCGATGTTCACTTTGGGACCGTGAAGTGCTGGCACCGCCCACGCGTGCCTGGGAACTTGGGCACCTGCAACAAACCCTGCACGCGCTGAACGAGCAGGCGCTCCGCGTGCAGCTTGACGGCCACAGGGATGACCGCGTTCACCAGGGCGCTCTTCCTTTCCTCGGTCAGAACGTACTGCTCTGCACAAACCTCGTTATTGCCCTTAAAGTCCGGCTTCTTCTCCCCGTCTGCCCTGCAGTACTTCGTCTCGTCCTTCAGGTCCTCCGTGGACACCTCGATGCGGATGGGCGCCCAGCCCTCGCTGCTCGTTCCTCCTGCCGCTGCCGCCGCTGCGACGGTGTACGCCTGCGCCGCGCCCTGCCCCCTCCGCGGCACCTCACGCACCACCGCAGCCGCCGGCCGGCCGCTCTTCGGCACCGTGTCGTCGAACACCCGGCGGCCCGCAGCGGCGCGGCACCCGCCGGCGCAGTGCATCACGAGCAGCAGCAGCAGCAGCAGTGGGAAAAACGGCGCGGCGCGGAGTCGGCGGTGCATGGCGTGAGAAAAGCGCGTGTGTGCCTGAGTTTGGCGAAGAATGACTGCAGTGGTGGCAGCGCAGCGCTTGTCTGCGGGAGGGGAATGAGAAGAGGAGGAGGAGGGAAGGGCGGCTGCAGGCACGAAGAGGAGGAGGAGGAGGCAAAGCCACACATCCCCGCCGCGCCGCGGCACGACGGATTTTTGCGCCTCCGCCTCCGGGCATTTACTCCCGTCCGCCGCACGCACGGCGCTGAGCAGGCAGCATTACGGGACAAAAAAACAGTCGACTGAAGCCGAAATAAAGTTGCCCTCCTCCTTTGCAGAGGGCATCGCACACACACGAGCTGTGAAACGTGTGCGGGCACCCCAAACACACAAACACAAGCAGAGAAATTTAAAACAAAAACAAACCCCGTGAAGTGAATCCGAAGCGTGGGGGCGCGTCCACCGAGCAGTGGGGACGCGCAGCAACACATGGGACGACCAGGACACACACACTCCATCTCTCCCTCTGCTCCCGCACAGCCCAATCCAGGAAGAGATAGAGAGGAAGCAAGAGAGGTCGCCCACTGAAAGCAATGGAAACGAACAAACAACAAAAAGGATAAAAAACAGTTAACGGTGCTGTACCCATGCAGCCAAGCAGGGCGGCAGCGGCTCGTCGAGTGCAAAA
>NW_021705316.1:0-1937 GCF_003719485.1 Trypanosoma conorhini | reverse complement strand
AGCAGCGCAAGGGGGAGGCGGAGTGCGAGGCCGCGGCGGTGCTGCCGTCGCTGTCGCCGGGCGCCGCCTTCGCTGCACTCAACACGTTGGTGGTGGACGCCGCTTGAGCAGCCGCCCCCGCTGCCGGCTGAGTGGCTTCTCCTCTCTCGCCACTCGTTTCGGGTTCCTGCTTGGAGGTGGTGACTGCGGGCTGTTCCTTTTGTTCTCGCTGACCAGCCTCGTTTGTCCCCACGGAGCTTCCCGGCTGCGGCTGCACCGCGGGGCTGCTGCTGCCACCGCCAGTCGTGGTCGCCGGGTGGCTGGCCTCAGTGGCGGTGTCCTCTGCTGCGGGCAGCGGCTCCTTGCCGCTGCTCGTCGGTGTACCAGCGGCAGCTACACCTTGCTGTTGGGCTCCAGGGGCCGCTGCGGCAACAGGCCCTGCAGAATCCTCGGCAGTCGCCTCAGCCTTCTTTCCAGCCTGTTCGCTTGAAGTGCCACCGCCGCCCGAAGGGGCAGTCACTTGAGCTGCATCCACTGCCCTTCCACCCGGTGTATTACTCGTGTCAGCTGCGGCCGGCACAGCTTCTTTGGGCTTAGCCTTCTCGTCACCGCCGTCTTTGCCATCACTTGGCACACTCTCCTCGACATCTTTTTCCTTCGAAGGAACCTTCCCCAATGTCGTCTCCTTCCCTGCTTCCACTGGCCCTTCAGTTGGCGCTGGCGGCTTTGTTAGTGTCGAGGATCCCTCTGGTGACCCTGCCGTCGGTGCCGATGACACTACGACACCGTGCCCCGTGGCGTCGTTGCGAACGCTTTTGGTGAGCTCTTCCACCTGAGGGCCGTCGGCAGCAACATTGGGAGTTTTAGAGGGGACTATTTCGATTGTTTCTTGAGCATTTACATCCGATGTATTCTTCAAGGCTTGAGTGTGTTTATCACCTTGGGTTGCCGAGACGTCTGCTCCCTCCAATGGAACTTCTTCAGGCGTGCTCAAGTCCGTTTTGTGTTGTTCCTCTTGAACTGTCCTTTGTCCGTCGAGCCCTGTCGAAGACACTGCCTGTGGAGGCCCCTCAAGGCTGTTCTCTGTCTGTCCTTTGCCTTGCGATGTCTCAGCGTCGCTTCGCCCGTCCAGCGAAGCCCCAAGTTGCCCTTCGGCGGCCTTTCCGCCAGTAGAAGCACCCGATGCTGAGTGCCCTTCCGTTTCGCCCAAAGGCGAAGGCGAAGGCGACGACTCTTTTCCTCGTGACGGTGGCCCGCCCAGTCCTCCGTGCTCCCCTGACCGCCCAGTTTTTTCTTCTCTCGAAACCGCGGCGCCATGCGTATCCGCCTGCGGATCATCTTCCTCCCCTTTTCCTATTGCTCCGGCGGTTTGTGCGGGGCCGCCGTTGGAAGCGACATCGACACCGTCGCCCCCTCCACCGGGGCCAGACACATCCTCCTCCACCTCATCATCGCCCTGCAGACTCGCCCGCAGCCCCCGCACAAACTCCGGCTTGCGGCCGCAGTACTTCGCCGCAATTTCCGCGTCACTCATGTCCTTCGCGACGGCCCGCAAGTCCCTCCAGTCGCGCCCCGTGCAGTAGTCCCCCTCCGACGCCCAGCCCCCGCCGGCGGCGCAGCACAGCACGCAGAGGGCGCACACCAACAGCGCACGGCCAGCCATCGCCACACTCCTCCCACCGCAGCACACGCACACGCACAGCGTCTAGCGAGGGGCAGAAATAGAGAGAGAGAAAAGGGACAAACACACACAGATATAAGCAGCCCGCGGAATGGGTGCATTCAACCAACACGCACGCAAACATAGAAAGAAAGGAATGGCCGAGGCATCGCCGTCCCGCTAAGGAATAAAAGAAGCAACGGCAGAAGACGGTTTTGTGTACGTTCCTCCGCATGTGCCCTCACGATAGCCCGCAGCGGCAAAGCGCACACCGCAGCGGTCTCAAGGGGCCCCTTTT
>NW_021705321.1:0-3206 GCF_003719485.1 Trypanosoma conorhini | reverse complement strand
AACGTGACGACACCGATCCAACACACGTCAAAAACCAGGGTGCCAGTAATTGGGAGGGTTAACCACAACGGACCAAGGATAATGATGAGCCGGAAGCACAAGCCCCTCTTCGCGACGGCGACGGCGCTCTTGTTTGGCTTCATCGTTCTCAGCATATTTGACCATCACTGGGGGACCAGTAAAGTGTTCCGAACTACCATGCAGCCTCAGGAGGGCGTTCTTGGAACACTCTAGGCAGTCGTACTCGGCGTATACAACCCACACAGGATTGCCGTAGTGGTCCTCACGCATCGCACAGTAAGTGAGGGTGCCGAACGCCGACAAAAACTCCTCCACCTGCGCCCGTGGGACGGTGATGGGAATGTTGCGAATGTACAGAGCATTAGATGGAGAGACGGCAGCTTTCCCGCTGTGCTGTGAGGGGTAAATCACCAAGTTGAAGTTGTGACGGCATGTCCTGGTGCTCCTCCGGTTAAGATTTTTAAACGCCAGCCTTCCCTCCTCCTCAGTGTTGAAGAGCACAAAACCAAAACCTTTACTTTTTCCCGTGGAGGCGTCCAGCATCACCTTGGCGCTGACGGGATGATACTCTGCGAAGATTTGCTCCAGTTCTGCGTCATTCAGGTTGCGGGGAAGCTTCGCCACAAATAGGTTCTGAAAAGTCATTGTGCTTTACCTGGTGTTATTCCTTCACGGTGCAATAAGGAATGGATCTTTGCGTTTAATTTCAGCGATGTTTTTCTTTGCTTTCTTTTTCTCAGCTAAGTGTGGAAATATACGAACACGTTGCCCAACACCACGAGAGGGGTGGGGGTGGGATGGGGGGGAATGAACAAATAGAAGAAAATAGATAAAAAAACGACGGTCAGAGGGACATAAAAAGATGCGAGTTTGGGGTAAATTTTCAGAAACAGTGCACACACCGCGGGCATACGTTATCAAATGCATAGTTATATGCCTCACAGCGTATTATTACTATTATCAATGAAGTTTGCATTAAGAGCAGGGACAAAGTAAAGAGACACACCGTTGAAGTATGCAGATGCCCCCTCCCCCCTGTTTTGAAGACCTTTCGTGAGAAACGGTCGTGATTCGCCACAAGGTGCTTTAAACCCACACCCGTAAAGCGCAACCGTCTCGCATGCAAGCTCTTAAATAAAAATAGGGAACACATTCGCGTCTATGCTAGTTGTGAGTGATGTGTGGAGCTCGGCGCAGGATAAACACCCACCCATGCCCATTAGGTCCCTCCGCGTTGGAGGATTGAAAACTCAGGGGGCATGGACGACGCAGGTGAGCGCGTTCCCTGTGGCGCCCATTCGTTTTTGTCTACTCCAATCAGCTCCGTCCGGTCGGGTCGTACGGAAAGGCGGTGTTTGCCCCCTCCGAGATTCAGGGTAGTGGGGTGATTGGTCACGCAGTGATGAACCAGTCCACGACGCCGCAGCGAGCAGTACCGGCCCCCCAAAGCTGCCACAAGCACTACTGCTGCGCAGGCGTAACTCTGTTTGCTAGCGGCAGCCGTCTCCCCAGGTCATGTGAGCAAACCTCTTGCCAGCATCCTTTTGCGCTCAGGTGGACGCCAGAGCTTTGCCAGCCGAAGTTGCAAGAGCGCTACCCCCGCATCTGCATACCTGTAGCAACGCTCATTGCTCCGTTGAGGCCCCCAAAGTATGGAGAAGTTCTTTTTTATCCATGACTACTCGCACTGTTGCCTGCTTAAAAACGGAAGGGGCGCCTAGGAAAAACCTTTTCCCAAACCGACCGTGCGGCGTTCCAAGATTGTTTTGTAAATGTTGGCTATCTGAGCTGCCGAGCGACACATGGCGAACTAGGAAGATGGCCGTCAATCTCCTCCCAAAGTTAACCAATCACGGGGTTAGTGTTCTGAGCTTTATTGCGTCCGCGGCCGCTTGGATTCCGCTCACATGTAAGCAAGAAAGCCCGGCACCGCAATGAGGTAGCCCACGACATTCCCATGGCTTGCGTGTGTAGGTGTTTTTTTTGTTTTGCCTGCTTGCCGAAGCAGAACACTGCTACCTAAACAGGTGAAGGAATAAACCTATCCAACTAACTGCAGGTGTGTATGCCTGCCAGTGCCCGCAACAGGGTCTGATGTCGCAGCTGTTTTGAGTGGGGCAAAAACAACAATGAGAGAAAGAACGCAAACACATACACAAGGGCATCGAGGGTGTTAGCTAAACAAATGGCAGAGTGCATCTTAATTCTCTCGTCCAATGGAAAACAACAACAACAACGACACAGCGACGGACGAATGCGTACTCCCAATAGATTCCCTTCTATGTAAATGAAAAAGAATACGAAACGTAATGGCGTCTTGATTTAAGGCGTCATTTTTTTTTCTTTCCTTTTTTACTTCTTTTCGGCGAGCCGCCCCTCCATTTTTATTAATGTGTACATGTACACGTGTGTATATCTACGTCCAATCATATGTATATGTATACGCTTGTATATATACACACAGACATATATATATGTGTGTAAGTCTTTTCTCGCTGCAATATAAATAAATATTTTTATATATTCCTTTTGGCCTTTACACTTTCTGTTTGCTCGCCACACCCCAATCACCCCCACGCCTGTGTGTTTTGGCTTTTCCAGGCGTGCGCTTCACTCTTCCTCATCACCCACACGTCCCCGGGCTTCTCTCGCAGTCAACGGTCCCCCTCATCAGCAGGAACACAAACATGAACCCGTTTTCTCAAAAAAATATATCAAAAACCGGCAAAACACAAAGCAGGAAAGCGAATGGAAACCGAAGCCACAGCGCAGTCATGAAGCAACATGGCAGTAAGCCCGATATTCTTGCTTCACCTCCCTCATCATTCTCATTCTTTTCCTGTGAAAGAAAGTGTTGAAGCAAATTAAGTGTGTTCTTTTTTAAGAATTTTTTCCAATGGAAAAAAAAACAAACTTCAACCATAATATGTCTTTTGTGTTGGATTTTTGAGAAACAGTTTTTGACATGCATGCATGGGCCACCATGATGCACTTGTATGTGGGCAGCAGCTGGCCAGGGGGTGCAGCTTCGGAGCGAGACGATGCACGGCACACACACACACACACACACGCATAGAGCGAGAGAAGACGGGACGGGTGTGATAAGGCAGCCATTCACTTCCTTTTATCTGAGAGAAAGGCCCACCCGTTTCCCGTGCAAATCCCCAATCACCGCTTCAGTCTTC
>NW_021705319.1:0-3215 GCF_003719485.1 Trypanosoma conorhini | reverse complement strand
CCTCCTCCTCCCATAAAAGAATGGAAAGCAGAAGAAGCTCTCCATTCTAAAAGTAGTGTGAGCAAATACATATTTATATATATATATATATATATATATTATACATCCGATTGACACAAATGATTCCTATGCATGTGGGGGAAATAAAAAAAAAAAACGACGGATGCTTCCAAAAACAAATTTCTTCCCCTACTTGTGGAGAAAGAAAAGCACGACAACCATTTTGCTTAGCGTTGAGTGCACAGCCAGTTCAAATGTACTCCATAACTTCTTCGCCTCTAAGTAACATCCAGCTTGTCGCGCCTCCGTAAATAAGCATCGAGTTCACCCCTGATACCACGAAACTCTTCCTCATAGTCTTGGCCTTCAAGTCGATAAAGGCGTAATTGTTCCTCCGCTTCAGCATAAAGTGCTTTAATGCGGGCCAATTCGCGACGTAATGCCTTCAGTTCAACCTGATTTGAACGCTCTTCCTCGGAAAATTTAACATTGCTGGACACAGTGCGGCTCCAACAGCTATGCATATTCTCCACATATGCGGCAACCTCGCGCAATGATGGAGCTGCCGAAAGACCCTGAGCCAAGGGCTTTTGAGTAGCCAGACGAGGAAGAGCATCCCGTCGTATCAAGCGTGGAACTTCGCATTCCTCAATTTTTTTAAAATACATCGCATCTGAAGAATAATCAGCATATACGGATGTTTCAGTAATAAAGGAGTGCTGATTACTATAAGCCCTTTCTCGCGGCAATATAATTTTTTTCCGTGGTACAAACGGAGCTAAGATATGTTGCGTAACAGGATCATAAAAACGTTTGATCCAATCCATTTGAGGGAAGCGAGACATCAATCCGCCAATCAACTGCGCTGTAGTCAAGAGAATGGCTTCATCTTCATTATTAAACGCAACGCTTCCCTGAAGTTTATTCTCCACGTGCACCACAGCTAAAGCCCTCTGCGAAGGCGGGTCCGAGGCAAAAACAGGAAATATAAGAAGACTTGAAGTAATTTTAGAACCATCTGCAATGTGTTGATTCAAGGCAATTCCACTCGCTAAAACGTCTGCATCCAAGGAGCCCAGGCACTTATGACGAACCAACTGGGGGGGAAAGGAAAGACGGGCAGCGCAGTTAGCAATAGATACCATCTCATCGTCTTTACGAACAAAAACATGGGCAAAAGAGGCCTTCAATAATCTTGTTGAACCCTCTAATATATTATACAAGGTGCACGCCAAACAACGCGAAACCTCTTTTGAGACCGCAAGCTGCCCCTGAGGAATTTTTTCTCTTGGAACTGGAAATGCGCTGATGCTAGAAGGCTTCTTAACTACTGGCTTCCGTGTCAAAACTAAAGGAGATGTTCCTAGCGAGTATTTCACTTGTTGAGTTAGTTCGGGTAAGCCATCCGCCCGACGAGGACGCTCCCTTTCACTAAAGCTTTTCTGTACACATGTCTTCTTCTCAACAGATGATGTCGCTATCACATCCACTGCTCGGCGTATTCTAAGAGTCAAAGGCGCCAATTGATCAGGGCGTAACCCTTGTTCTGTATTTGAAAGCGTATCAAGAATATCAGCTAATAACCTTAGTTCATCTAACTGTTCATCGAGCGCGCTTATCATATTTCCAACGATAATAATAAAAAAAACTGTTTCCTTCGCCTTCCCTCTACTGCTGTGTCGGTGTTTCGACTTATTAACCCCATAAGAGGGGAAAAAGGCACACAGAAAAAAAAATGGAAGGATACAAACTCCAAAAGAAGATGAATAAAAAAAAAAGGTGCGGGAAAGGGAATATTTCAAACATACAGCAACATATATATATGGTTAGATAGATTGGCGTACATATAATCGCGGTACATAGAAAGCATAGCGATGGAAAAAAAAAAGATTTTGTTTATTTATACATCGTTTTAGGTATAACATATACCAAGAGAAAAACTGCAGTTAAAAAAAAGAGGCAAACAACACAGAAGCCGAACACTCAGCACATAAGTAAAATGAAGTTCAGGCAATTTTTCGCTATCTGCCACACCCCCGCGAACACCCACACGCACAGAAACACTTACAAAAAGAAACAGCAGAACAAGCAAAATTCATTTACTACAAGAACTGAAATGATCTCGCCTTCAACCTTAAAGCTAACAGAAGAACGCTGGTTTAAATTGGGCCACAATAATTGTCATATTATCACATCCGACTCCTTGCACCCTTGGGGCTAAACACTTATCCAACACCATTTCACAGACCAAACCAATATCACCATCTGTTTCTTTAAGACCCTTCTTGACAATATCGCAACACTCTTCATTAGACAGAACATCCCACACCCCATCACAAGCGATGACGATGAATGCATCTTCAGAAGTCAATCTATCTTTATTCACCTCTGGTAAAGCCGTAACCATTTGTTCTTCCCAAATAATCTTGGGATTATCCTTGAAATCAAAATCGCCTATTGCTCGGCTAAGCGCAATAGTACCATTGATACGTTGACACTGAACAGTCCCACCCGCCTTCTCAATTCTCGCCTTTTCTGCCGCTACAGTAGGCTTATGATCACTACTCAACGGAATAGCTCTATCTCCTCGAAACAATACCGCGCGACTATCACCAGCATTTGCACACACAATTTCACCATGAGCCAACAGTACACAAATTATGGCTGTCCCTCCTTCTGATCGAAGTGTAGGCATTTCAGAAAGCTTCATATCTAAGGATATAAAAGCTTTTTTAAACGCTTCATCATATACGCCCTCACGGTACTCGGGTGTAGCCATAAGTTCATCAAGAATATGCCCACTGCAATACTTCGCAATTTTATACCCATTGTGTCCATCAAAAACCCCAAAAAACGCATGGTTTTTCTTGCCTTCGAGATTTAACTGGGCCACATGAGCATCCTCCATTGTTTTGCGCCATCCTTGCATTCCACAACATCCAACTCGCAAATGTGAATTTTCAAATGTGCTGGTGTGCTTTTCTGTGACTGGTTTAGATAGTGTGTCTCCCATTTTCCTAGTCCTAAAAGCATGCAGATATACATATATATATATCGTAGAAACAAGTGCAAATAAAATTTTAAAAAAGGTGAGTATTCAAAAATGTGTATGTATTTATAACAATGTACAAGAATACGCTCCACAGTTGAGTTCCAACATCCACACAACCCCAAGCACTAAATTAAAAAATAACCACAAGAAGAAAAACAAAAAC
>NW_021705318.1:0-3216 GCF_003719485.1 Trypanosoma conorhini | reverse complement strand
AACAAAAACGGGGGAGAGGCATTCATCCCAGCAACGAGCCTCCGAAATGGGTGAGAAATGAGAGCATAAGCTTCATTCCTTTTTTTTTTGTTTAACTACATTTGCCAGTACGACAGTGCGCGGAAACTCCCTTTCTCCCCCCTTTCCACCCATTTGCCTCCGAGCTGTCGTTTTCTTTGTGTCATACTTGCCCCTCTGTTTGCCTCGCTACCGCACTTCTGCGGCATCGTTCCGCGACACTAACTAGTTTTCGCTTCACAACGCAAACGCACACTTCGCCGACAAAGCACAGAACAACGGCTTCTTTTATATATGTATATATATAAAAAAAGGTGCATGTCTTAACCCTCCCTACGTGTCAACGGCGTCTGCACCCCTTCCTTTTCCCCTTCGCTTCACGTGACGCACACACGCAGCGACCCCGTCTCCCTCGTCGCCCCCGAACTATTGTCACTCGTTCGGCACAACGGTTCCTCTATCATTCCATCTCGATACTCATGTCCGAGGGGTGCACAGTTCGCCAAAATAATTAAAAGGAAAATAAAAAAAAAGAGGGGGAAGAAACTGCAGGAAATCAACAGCAAAACCAAAAAAAAAAAAGTAATCCCCTCCGCGAAACCACACTTATCTGCGCGAAGTCCCTTATTCCACAGCGGGCGTGCGCCTCATAGACGAATTGGCAGATACGAGGTGCGAGGGGCAAGGTAGAAAAAAGCGGTACCGTAGCTGGAGAGGGACGCGCTGAGGCGGCCTGCTGGCAATGTGTGTAGGAGCCAGTTTTGAGGCCTGTAATCCAAGGGATAAAAAAAAAAAAACAATCGGCGCTCAGCTTTACAGGAACGAAACACAAGGGCACACATGCACCGCAAGAGTGGATCCGGGAAAAATAAACAAATACACAAAAAACTGGGAAGGGAAAGCGGAAGTGAGAATTCTCCATGTGGTGTCTTGTGACTTTTCTTTTTGTACTTTAATGTTACCGAGCTTCATCAGTCCCCTTGTCCGCTCTGATATCAGATGAATTTGTCACTATTCCATTTTCAAGTTCGCGCTTGTTTGTTAGTTCGTTAGTAAGCCCCGTTGTGTTGTTTTTTCCCTTTGTGTGTGTGTGTGTGTGTGGGTTGGCGCGTACAGTGAGTCCCTTCAGTTTCCCTTGCACGGCCTTCATTCCAGTCGTTGGGGGGGTCACCCATTCAGAAAGTACTTCCCCGACTGCTTGAGCTGTTGCAGCACCTCCGTGTGGCAGGAGCGGCGTCGCGCGAACTCCTCCGTGCAGTAGCTGTACGTCCAGTGACGCTTGCCTCCGCCCCATATCATCATCGACGAGAGCTTCGACAGCACCTGCTGGTAGGGATCGGGCGCAAGACTGAAAAGTGCGTTGGCGCCGATGTACTCCATCTCCACTGCGAGCATGATGCGCTTCCACCTCTCAATGTTTTCCTTGCGTTGCGGGTCTCTGTGGTATGCGGCGGAGACGAGTTGTTTTAGCATCAGGCGGTGATCCTCGCGCGAAACCTGCGCCTTGCGTGCCTCGCTGAGGATAATGTTGTGGAGCTTCGATTGGTGCCACGCCGCCACACGCCGCATGTCGCGCTCAAGATCCATGCCGCTGGCGCCGTTGTCGGGCGCAGCAGAATCGCGGGGAACGAAATCCGAGAGCGGGGAGATCCGGCCAGAGTCATCAGGCTCGGCTTTCATCGGCATGCCGACACCTTTGAAACAAGCCCCAGGCAGAACGTGATGCACGGCGCCCTTGCCCAAGGCGGCACTGCGGCACTGCGGCACTGCGGCACAGACGGTGTACGACGTGGAAGAAGCACAGAGAAAGAGAGCGAGCAAACGAGAGGGAATAAATGGGACAAATGGCGGGCCGGCATTCCCCGTGGCGCCTAGCCGCGGGACAAGGAGCCCCACGCAATACAACATAAAAAAAACAGGCACACAACAGAGGAAAAAAAAAGGCATAAAAAGTATCTGCATGCGAGAGAAACAGAGAGAAAGAAAGAGAAGGAGAGTGTGGAGGGAGACACAAACAGAATGAAATTGTAAGAATGGGCGCACACACATATAGACACCGCCTCCCCCCTGCTACTTCGCGTCCCTTCCTTCCCTCCGACGGCAGTTGCACGGATAGTCCCCCTATTGGTTCCTCGTTTTCAAGGCATTCCTTTTCTTCTTTCATCGTTTTCACCCCCCCCCCCCGTACCTTTCTTCTCCCCATTGTGTTTTTCATGCCTCAGTTTACGGAGGGTTGCGCGTACACAGATTACGCATGCGTGCGTATGTGGATTTGCCTCCCCCCCACTCAATTTCGTCCCTGCCACTGCGGAAGCCGTGCGGACGTGGCGGTAGGCTAGCACACCACCCACCTTCACGACACACCCGCGCACCCGAACATGGCTTATACTCTCGTGGCGTTTTTCTGTTTTTTTTTTCTCTTTTTTTTTTTTTGCGGTTCAAGAAGAAAAAAAAAGAGAATTCTAGGCAATTTCACTTGGCGAGTTTGGAGCGGCGAATCAGCAGGTCCACCTGACTCTGCTCTGCACGGTACACAAAAAATGGAAAGAGCGCAGGAATGACACAAAGAAGACTGTACGCCACAATTTCACGGGCATAACGCTTGTGCAGACGATCGTAGCGGTCCCGCGTCACAACCGAAACAACGCCACGGAAACTCTCGTCGTCGTAGCTCTCCCCCAAGAAGTATGCATTGCCCTCACGGATGATATTGCTGTATGCCGTCTGTGTGGCCGGCCGCCCTTGCTGCAGGGAATATGTCACCTCAGCGACGCCAACGGCGTAGTTTCCGAGGTCCTTCGGTGTAACCGTGTACTTGAGCACAGCAGACTCCCCAAAGGAGAGAATGTCTACACGCTTTGTACGTGTTGTGCCGTCCACCAACAGGTCTGTGATTGTGACATTCATCGCGGGGCTCTGGCCGTAGTTGTGGACAGTGACAGTAAACTCCACGCTGCTGCCAACTACCACGTAGTCGTCTGAGACGGACTTGGAGACGAAGAGAAACGGCAGCGCATCGGACTGCGCCAAGGAACCCACGGCTGTGGCGGCTAGTAGGGCAAAGACAACTAGCACCCACCGCATGGCTTGCATATTTCCTTTCTTGATTTTGCCTTTGTTGGTTTCTTGCAGAACAATCCAAACGAAGTTCAAACATCGTTCTTCGGCACTGCGGCGCACACGGTATAGACGACCCGC
>NW_021705320.1:0-3208 GCF_003719485.1 Trypanosoma conorhini | reverse complement strand
TGCGTGGCCGCTGCTGTTCTCGCCCGTGAGGAGGCGGCTGTTGTTGTTTGTTTGTTTGTTTTCCGCGGGTTGCCGATGCCGTACGCACGGGGGCCTCTCCGCCTTGTTCTCGGCGCGCGCGGTGGTTCGTTGCTTTACGAGCCCCTCGTGCCCGGCTGTGCGTCCCGCCCCGCGGTGGTCAAGGCGGCGCAACGTCTCGTGTGGCCGCTTTGCCCCGACACGCACTCCTTCTGTGTCTGCCGCTGGTCAGTTGGCCTCGCCGCGCCCAGCCGCAGATGTCTTCCTCCCACACGATATTTTTTGGGTCCGACGGCGGCGGTCGGGCAACGCCGTGCGGGCAAATCCCATCGAGGACGTCAAGGACGCAGCGCAGCGGCTTCCCGGGTCTTCCTCAGATGTCCTCGTTGACGTGCCTGCGCGGGCTGCCGTTGTGCCGTACGCGCCCCCACCTGGCGCTCTCTCCTCCCCTCCCGTTCGCCTCCTCGTGCGCCGTCGCCCTCCTCCCTCCTCTCTCTCTCGCTCTCTCTCTCTCTCTCTCCCTGCGGCAGTAATTTACAGGCTACACAGCAAGACAATCACAAGGCAGCGGTGAGTATGGCGGTGTGCTGGAGGCGGCGTGGCTGCAGTGCGCACTTTGGCTCGTGGCCCTCTGCGGCGTCGCCGTGCCTCCTCCTCCTCGTCCTTCTGCTGCTGCTGCTGCTTCCGTTGCCCCCGCACAGCGCGGCCGCCCACGACGCGGATCCTGACACCCCAGTGAAGATTTTGATGTTGAAGCCAAGTTTTTCCACCAAAGCCGACTCTATCTCCACTGCGTTTTACGCCGGCGTGCATGCGTCGCTGATGGCGCACAACTCCACAGCTGAGGACGACGTTCGCGTTGAGATTGTCGAAAGGGAAGCGAAGCTTGACAACTACGCCACCGTTCTGGAGGACGTGGTGAAAAAGAAAAGGACATTCTCACTATTCTGGCCCAGTTTGATGATGCTTACGTGATGAGTGCGCTTCCAGTTTTGTCTCGCTTTGACCTCGTTTCTTTTGCCCCGTTCACTGGGTCGAGTGCGGTAAATGGGTGGAACTCCAACATGTACTTTGTGCGCCCCGGCCCTAAGGCCGAGCTGCTGGCACTTGTCCGCTACGCCGTGGCTCAGCTGCGGGTGCTTCGGCTGGGCTTCATGTACCTGCAGGATGGCATCTTTGGTGAAGCGGAGTATGAGCAGGCAGAGCGTGTGCTGTCGGCGATGGGCTACGAGTTCTGCGGTGTCTTCGCCGTGAAAACCGCTTCAAGTGGTGAGGCCGACCCTAACGAGTTCAAAGATGCGTGGGAGCGGTTTGCTGCGACTCGGCCGCAGGCTGTGATTGTGTTTGGCTCGTTCTCGAAGTGCACCGATAAATTCATTGAGACGATGCTGAAGGACGAGCGCACCGCCGGCGCGTACCTGCTGGCTCCCTCGGCGGTGCAGCCAACTGTTCTGCGCGTATGGCGTGCTGCCGTGGCCGATGATGGTGTCAAGTTCGTGCCCGGGCAGGTGTTCGCGACGGGGACGAACCCGCTGGCAAACGACGCAAGGTACGACGCCATCCAGCGTTTCCAGGCGGTGATGCGGGTTTACCTGGAGAATAGCGGGCAGAGGGACTACAATGACACGGAGCATTTCCTCAATAATGACGGCGACGGGGAGCTGATGGTTGATGGGTGGATTGCCGGCGAGGTGCTGGCGCAGGCGCTGAGCGACTGTAAAGGGGTGAGGGACCGCAAGTCGTTCATGGAGTCTCTCTTCAACCAACGCCGGTATTTAATCGACGAGCTTGTGATTGGCGACTACGGTGGCGAGTGCGAAGAAGGGGCTGAAGCACGCGGGGCCACCTGCCGCTGCAACCAGGGCGGCACCGCGGTGTACATGAAGCGGTTCGTGGAGGACTACCGCGCAGAGACACTTGCGAGTGGCCTCATGACTTTCCACCCATCAGATTGTAACGCTACATCGACTTACGTGCCGCCGGTGTTTGTTGGGGTGGAGTTTCTTATGAATGATAGCGCTGTTGCACTAAGTGCGGTTGCAGTGCCCCACACCGGGTTTATTGTGGCAATTGCCGGCCTTATGGCCTCGTGGGATGAACCTGAGATCAACATGGCCTCGCTTCCCTCCGCACTTGCTGATGCCCGTGCTGCCCTGCAGTCGGAGCTGCGGTCACGGCGGGTTTATTGGGTTGCGGGTGTTGTGACGGAGGCGATGCTGGACGTGGAGGGTGTGGCCTTCCTTGACCCGCTGCAGCTCGAGCCGCGGCAGAACAGGTTCCGCCGGCACGTGATCCACCTGTCGCCGACGCTGGAGCAGCAGTTCTTCGTGCTTGCGGAGTACCTCCGGGACACGGGTGTCCGCGCGGCGCACGCGGTGGTCCGCGGCGAGGGGGCGGCGGCGGTGGCGGAGGTGCTGCGGCGGTCGCTGGTGACGTTTGGCGGGTCGCTGCGGTCCGCGACGCTGCTGGCCGGCGGCGACGCGCTGGCGGGGCACCTGCCGGAGGCGGGCGACGTGTTCGTGGCGGGTCGCTGCGGCCGGCGACGTCGCTGCGGTGGCGCGGCACGTGGCCTTGCACGACGGCGTGCGCGTGTTCGTCGCGTTCTCCGAGTTTGTGCTGCTGCACGCCGACTTCGTTGCCGCGTTCGGTGGCGGTGCGGGCGCCGACCGCGTTGTGTTTGCGACGAGCCTGCCGCACTGGGACGACGCGAACGCGACGTCGGAGACCGCCCGGGAGTTCCTCGCCGCCGTGCCGGACGTCACGCAACGGACGCCGCTGGCGCTGATGGGCTTCGCTGCCACGCAGCTGCTGCGGACGGTTCTCTCCCGCATGGACAAAGTGAGCGCTGCGCGGCTGGCTGAGTTCTTCTACAGCAACGTTGCTGTCACCGCGAAGGACGTGCTGTACGGCCCCTTCGTTAACGGCACGGCGTGTGCTGCGGCTGCGGCTGCGGCCGGCGGTGCTGGGTGCGGCAAGAACTACGGGGCGACGCACATTTCTGTGTGGTCGCTTGCCCGTGCGCTGGACCCCGCCGTGACCCCGACTATGCGCTACGGGGAGCCCGCTGCGCGCGGACTGACGGAGCCGCAGCTGATCGGCACCATCGTCGGCGGCGTCGTTGGCGGCCTGCTGCTTGTGGGCGTGGCGGCTCTGCTGCTGCGCTTCTGCCGCGACTCGCGCGACAACGCGA
>NW_021705307.1:1964-3243 GCF_003719485.1 Trypanosoma conorhini | reverse complement strand
AGTTCCGGTTGGATGTCGTCGCCCCTCCGCTCGGGGTGCAGACGGCGCTTCAGCTGCCGCTGCTGCGGGGACTGCTGCCTCGCAACTCCCCGACTCGCCGAGTGGATCATGATTTGCATCGAGGGTGACGGCCTCGCCCGTCGACAGCTTGTGCAGTTTACTGTCGGTCGCCGTCGTACACTTCATCGTGAGCGCAACCTCGGCGCCCCCTGCAGCGGGTGAAGGACAGCGCCCACCCGGGTAGTTCTCACCGTACAGAGATGCGGCCAAGATGCAGAGGAAGTGCGGGGCGCCAGTGTTTTGGCTCCTCCCGGGAGGCTCGATCGCCTGGGGACACTCCCTCCAAGTGGGCGCCGTCTCGCCGGCAACGCGCCAACGCAACTTCCCCTCAGGTGGTCGGGCACGGCACCTCCACCGGCACTTTCACTGCAGCAGGTGCCGCCCCGAACACAAACGAGGGGGCAGCAGCCGCAGCCGCAGAGCAGCGCGAGGAGCGCCACGGCGCACGGCGCCGCACCGTTGCCTTCATCGCCATCCGTCGCAGTAGCGGTGGTAGTGGGCCGCGGGGCAGCAGGGAAATAAATAAAATAAAGAGAGAGAAACAGGGAAAGATAAGATAAAAAGAGTACCGCGGAGAAAGTGAGAGCAAAAAAGAAAACAGAAGACGGCGGCGGCAGCCCAATGAGCGCACGCGGCGCCCTGCAGCCGCACGGGGAGGAATTTATCCCGCCCCCGGCCCACGCAAATGTCTTTGGGTAGCGCCCCGGATGTAAAAAGAAAATAAAGACTAAAAAGTGAAACCAAAGACAGTACTACTACACTGCGAGGTCACGGGGCACGGTGCTTACTTTTTCTCGCAGCAGGGCAGCTTGCCGGCTATGCCCCGTCCCCGCAGCTAAATAAATACAAACACAAATATATTAAAAAATAAAAAAAGTCCTTTCGAGCACTTCCGTAGAAACGCCCTCCGTTGCTGCATTCCCCCCCACTCACTCCCCCCTGCGCCGCCCAAATCAACGGAACTGCGGCACCGCCGCGCCGCGTGTATCTGTTGCCGCACTGTCTGCGCGCCGCACGCAAACAGCATCCCCCACGAACACCCATCGGCAATAATTTTCCCAACAGTTTAAAATATACACCTCGTCGTTTACTCACCGGGCTGCTGCTTCGCTGTGCCGGCGGTAATGTGATGCGCACCCGCCGCTGCAAACCGCAGCCCAACCAAATTCCCTCCCGGCTGTTTAAAGAAAATAATTTAAATAAAAAGGCGCCCGTCTCT
>NW_021705307.1:0-1939 GCF_003719485.1 Trypanosoma conorhini | reverse complement strand
CCCCCTCTTTTTCTTACGCCGCGCCCGCAAGGGGCCCGTCCTCCTCCAGTGTGTGTGTGTGTGTGGATCCGGGGCACACGCTTTCAGGATCCTTCAAGGAAGGCGAGAAGCACCCCACATTACCGCGACAGCTTCTGCGAGGGTCAGTACCTCACACAAACGGTCCAGTAGCTTTTGCTCGATGTAGTCACACGCCGGTGCGATACGAATAACATCACCACCGCAGTCGCGAAGTTCCAGCTCAATTTTCACAAGTTTATGAAATGGATTCCCCGGACCCCACACCTTCTCATCTGCCCGGGCAAAGTAGTCTTTGGCAACCGAGGCGTCAATCGCCTGCAGGGCGCTCTCAACTGCCGCAGTGTGCTCATTGAACTCAGCCTCAGTGAAGATGTAACGCGGAATCGGCCCGACAAACCGCATGCGCTGCTTGACCGTCTCCCAGTAGTCCACTTGCTCCTGCGCGGGGCGGCCACGCGTCATCCAGGCACACATCGCCTTCACCTCGTTCTCGCTAGGGCAGCTCATGACGGGGTGATGGAAGTCAGCTCCAGACACCCATCTTCTGAAGTTATTGCCGTTCGGGGACGCCACCACAACCATCCCATACCCACAACAATCCAAATGTGACGGCGGCGGCCCCCTTTCCTCCGCCGCGTCGTAGATAGCAAACCCTCTCTCTTCAAGGTCCCCGTTCAAATGCCTCACAGCTTCTTTGACCTCCTCCGCACCCTCGTATTTCTCCACCGTTTTATCTTCCTTGTCAAACACGTACGCCAACTCGCTACCAAGGAAGTAGACAACATAACGAATTGGGTAGCCAGCGTAGTGCAGCAGTTTGTATAGGATGAAGGCGCCGGCATTCACCCACCGCCCGACCCCGTACGTCCCAAGCAGGAAGTGTGGTCGCACGTGAGGCGGCCCGCAATCTTCAGGGGGGAACATCTCGTACATGTCGTTATCGACGATCTCCCACACCCGCTCCATCTCGGAGTTAACGTAGCAGTCGGTGGTGACTGTTTCCTCCCGCAGCGAGTGCGGCCAGCCCTGCTCGGAGGTGAGTACCATCAGCGTGGGGCGCGGCGGGCGGAACTGGCCTACCTCGTCATTATCCAATTCAAAATTTCGGGAAGCACGGAACTCCCACGACCTTTTTGGCGCTTGTCCCTCACGCACCTCCATTCGCACCGCCGCTTCTTCCCCCGCGCCCTCGGGATACCCCAAGACATGGCTCCACTTCGCGTTGAACACCGAGTCGTAGAAACCCTCAGGTATCGGTCGTCTGTAACTTTCCTCCTTCCGCTTTGCCCTTTCGTTTTTTTCCCGCCCTGCCGCTTCTGCCTTCGCCACCTCAAGGGCTGCTCTAAGTTTTTTCGACGCCATCCTAGATTCGATATAGAAGCACGAGGAAGCATCCCTCAGATCACGGAGCGTGACCACCTCTTTCCCCACAAGCCTGCGCAGCTCTTCACGGAGAGCGTACGGCCGGTACGCTGGCAACCCAACAATGCTCTCGAGGAGCTCCGTGTCCGTGACGTACTCGTCTGGCCTCCGCGCAAACACCCCCATCGGAACATTGTCGTATTCATCCACGGCGTTGTTGGGGCCAACGTACTCCCGAAGGAAGTCGTTCAGCAGCATCTCTCTGGCTGGGGCTTCTCCCTCCATCAGTACCTCCTCCACGCGACTCTCAAGGGTCCACTTTGGCCGCTGCTGCGGTGGCGCTTCCTCCTCCCTTCGGGGCTGCGCTGCGGGCGGGTTCGCGTTGCCGTCAGGCCCCGCCCTCGCCCGCCGCCGTCCCTGCAGCACTTTAGTGGTGGGACGCCCCCTCTTCTTAGCAGCATGCGCCCTCGCTCTCTTTTCAGGCATTTTTTCCTTAATTTTTTTTTACCATCGTTAGTTGTTGTTGCCTTGCACTGCGGCTGAACACCAACCACCA
>NW_021705313.1:0-3228 GCF_003719485.1 Trypanosoma conorhini | reverse complement strand
CGGGAGAGGGCGGCTCCCCGTCGCACGGGGCGAAGGGGTGGGAAATGTTACGATAGCCACACCGGCTCCCCCCCTCCCCCTCGTCAGTTTTTTTTTTTTTTTACTCCCCTTCTTCTGTGCGTCTGTGGCTGCATCAATGCCCCCCGCGCGCGTGCGTGCGTGTGTGTGGGTCTGCAAATGTGCGTCTTCTACCGGTGGGATGGCGGGGGAGGGGTGGGGGGTGGAGCGTGTGGTAGCGGTCGTTTTTTTTTTTTTCTCTTCATTGCTGTTGTGGTGGAGCCTCTCTCTCCCTCTGCGTGTCTGCGTGTGCGTGTGTGCGTGCGGCCTACCCCTCCTCCTCCTGCTGCTTCTGCCGCTTTCTTCCTTTTCTCCGCCGCAAGCCCCGTATCACACGCCAACAGGACCACGCGTTGCTGCAAGCGCCTCTTTCTCTAATCCGGAGGGAACCGACTCACCGTGGGCGCGCGAAGGAGCACACGCACACGCGCACACACACTGCGGGAGAGAAAAGCGGAAAAACAAGCAAGCAAACAAACGAGTAAAAACAACAAACAAAAAGGACCAACAACAGCGGCAGGCAAGCAGGCAAACTTGGCCGCCCGCAACAAGCGAAGAACACACACACACACACCGACAAGTGGTAGGGAACCGAAAATAAAAACGAAAGAAAGAAAGAAAAAACAAACAAACAAAAATAAACAGCAAGAGAGCAATAAACCGATAAAAAATCACGTAGATTTTTTTTCCCCCTTCGCCACTGTTATTTTGTACATCTGTTTCAGTGCTCTCTGCGCGGGTTCTTCACCCGGCATCGTACCCATCGGCAACAAAGAGGAAATTAACCCACTCCCGTACGCTTACCAGGCATGGATTTCAAGCGTACAAACTCGAGCCGCACGGCATTAAATTCGGCGCGCGCCGTGCCACCGCGTCCGCCCACCACAACTCCGATGCGTGCCTCCACCCCCTCACGTGTTTCCACGCCCAGGCGAAACACCACACCAAACAGCCAACGGTCTGCGGAAGGCATGACGCCGACAGCGCAGCGGCCGCCACGTCCAGGCGTCACGCCGGTGTCCGCACGCGGGCCACGGCCTGGACTTCCTCGGCCGGAGAGCTTTAGGCGCACCGGCACAGGCGTCAGTCTCTCTGGCGTCAACAACAACCACAGCAGCAGCATCTCCAGCATTGGGAACACCAGCGGCGGCGGTGGCAGCAGTCAAATGCCCATGCGGCCACTCTCAGGGAAAACGGGAGGGAACGGTCGCGTGAACGTGTACGCGCGTGTGCGTGCCTTTGCTGCGAATGAGACGGCGGAGGACCAGCGACAGTTGGCGGTGCGCATGAAGGATGAAACGGTTGATGTTATGGTGCCGCAGAAGGGTCGTTTCACTTTCACCTTTGACGGGGTATTCTGGAGCAACGAAGCCGCCGGTACGAAGCCGTTCTCCAGCCAGGAGGACGTCTTTGAGGTCATTGGCAGACCCCTAGTGGAGAATGCCTTGGCCGGGTACAACGCCGCCATCATGGCGTACGGGCAAACCGGCAGCGGCAAGACATACACGGCGTTTGGCCCCGCCAACTCTCTTGGCACCGCCGAGGAGGGTCTGATTCCTCGCGTGTGTGAGATGATCTTCTCCCGCGCGGCCGCCGCCTCGCAGAAAGGGGTGACGTACCGCGTGTGTGCGTCCATGCTGGAGGTCTACCTCGAGGACGTCTTTGACCTGCTGAACCATCGCAAGATGGTCTCTATTCGCAATAACTACACCGATAACTCCTTCCACGTGGTTGGCGCAAAGTCCATTCCCGTCCGAAGCTACGAGGATGTTGCCGTGCTCTTGCGGAAGGCGGAGCCGCTGCGCACGTTTGCGGCCACCGCCGTGCACGACCGCTCCTCCCGCGCCCACACCCTCTTCCAGCTGGAGGTGCAGACCTCCTTCGAGTCGACAGACATCGTCCCCCGCATCTCCAAGTTACTTCTTGCGGACCTCGCCGGCGCTGAGCGCATCAAAATCGCCCAAACCGAGACTGGGCTTCCGTTTGAGCAGGCACGCAACATCAACCTCTCGCTGCTCGCGCTGGGCTCCTGCATCGAGGCGGTGGCGACGCGCAAGGGCTACAATCAAAATATTCCAGAGTTCCGCAACAGCACCCTGACGAGGCTGCTAAAGGAGTACCTTGGAGGCAACAGTGTCTCCGCGATGGTGGTGACCATCGCACCAAGCACCCGCGACGCCCACCTCAGCGTGCAGTCACTCCGCTTCGCGGACCGCGCAAAGCAGATGACCACCCACGCGAAGATCAACACCGTGAAGCCGATTGATGCCACGGACGAGGGCGCGGCGAAGCTGAGTGGGGAGCTCCGCGACGCCTACCTCAAGAAGAAGGAGGCGCTCTACGCCGAGTACCAGCTGCAGAACACCATTAGCGAGCTTCTCAAGAAAATCGCCATCCTTGGGGCACAGCTTATGGAGGCCACCAATGAAGATGTAGTCGCCCGCCTGCAGGAGGAAATTGAAGAGCTTCAGAAGACTCTGGCGGAGGCTGACGCCCAGCTGCAGGAGCAACGACGCATCCTCTACCCCAACGAGGTTGTCCTTGAGGAACAACTCAAGGAGGTGGAAACAAAGATGCAGGAGATGCGGGAGGAGCATGAGGAGGCCATGGAAAGCCTCATGACGGAGGATCTTCGCAAGTACACTGATCAGATGAAGGCAAAGGAATTCCACCACAGTGAGGCAATGACCTCCATGCAAACCGATCACAATAATGAGGTGTCCAGGTTGCAGCAACTGCTCGACGAAGCCAACGCCTCAAATCAGCAGCTCACGGCGTCGCTGACAGAAACAAAGGATGAACTCCGCAGAGCCGATGAGAGCCTGGAAGAAATGCAGTCTGCGTTCGGTGAGCTCGAGGAAATTTCCACAGCCATGAGGACCAAGCTAGAGGGACAGATTCAGCAGCTACGCTCCGAACTTGCGGATCGTGAAGAGAAATTGGAAGAAATGAACACCGTCACAAGAGATCTCGAGGAGCGGCACGCCGACGACGCCCAAGCCGCGCAGGAGAAGCAGGCAGAGCTGGAGGGCCTGATTGCGCAGCTGCAGGGCGACGTGGCTGAGCGTGACCAGAAGCTGGAGGAGCTGTTGGCCGCACACAAGGAACTCGAGGAGCGGCACGCCGACGACGCCCAAGCCGCGCAGGAGAAGCAGGCAGAGCTGGAGGGCC
>NW_021705311.1:0-3232 GCF_003719485.1 Trypanosoma conorhini | reverse complement strand
TCCACGGCGTGGAAATCGTGCAGGCTGACGGCGCGAAATCAAGGATCCTGGCGGACGCCGTCATTCTCACCACTGGCGGATTTTCAAACGACAAGACCTCCGATTCCCTCCTCCGCGAGTTTGCGCCGCATCTGTCTGGCTTCCCCACAACCAACGGAACGTGGGCCACGGGTGACGGTGTCAAGCTGGCACGGCGCCTTGGTGCGACGCTTGTGGACATGGACAAGGTGCAGCTTCACCCGACAGGCCTCATCGACCCGAAGGACCCTGCCAGTGCAACCAAGTACCTCGGCCCGGAGGCGCTGCGCGGGTCGGGCGGTGTGCTGCTAAACAAGAGGGGCGAGCGGTTTGTCAATGAGCTCGATCTCCGCTCCGTGGTCTCCAAGGCGATCATGGATCAGGGTGACGAATATCCGGGCTCCAACGGCAGCACCTTTGCCTTCTGCGTGCTCAACGATGCGGCGGTAAAGCTTTTTGGCGTCAATGCGTTGAACTTCTACGCAAAAACGTTGGGGTTGTTCAAGCGTGTGGAAGATGTGGAAGGGCTGGCGCAGCTCATTGGTTGTGAGCTGTCAACCCTGCGGAGCACGCTGGAGGCATACGAGGAGCTCTCAAAGACCTCTCGCCAATGCCCAAAGACCCGCAAGAGCGTCTACCCGTGCGTGGTGGGCCCGCAGGGACCCTTCTACGTCGCCTTTGTGACGCCGTCGGTTCACTACACGATGGGCGGCTGCCTCATCTCGCCCGCGGCCGAGATTCAGATGGAAGGAAGCGATTCTTCCTTCTTTGGTCACCGTCGCCCCATTCTCGGCCTGTTTGGCGCGGGTGAGGTGACGGGTGGGGTGCACGGCAGGAACCGACTCGGTGGTAACTCGCTGCTGGAATGCGTCGTCTTTGGCCGCATTGCGGGAGATCGCGCGGCGACGATTCTGCAGAAGAAACCATCGCCGTTGTCTTTTACGACATGGGCAAGTGTGATTTTGCGGGAGGTGCGGGAGGGAGGAATGTACGGCACCGGCTCGCGTGTCCTGCGGTTTAACCTCCCCGGCGCCCTGCAGCGGTCGGGGCTGCGCCTCGGCGAGTTCATTGCCATCCGCGGCGAGTGGGACGGGCAGAAGCTGATTGGCTACTACAGCCCCATCACACTGCCCGACGACCTCGGTGTGATTGGTATTCTGGCGCGGAGTGACAAGGGGACGCTGCGGGAGTGGATTTCCGCCCTCCAGCCCGGCGACGCCGTGGAGATGAAGGGCTGCGGCGGGCTGGTGATTGAGCGCCGCTTCAGTGAGCAGCACCTCTACTTTGGTGGTCACCGGCTCAAAAAGCTTTGCCTCATTGCCGGCGGCACTGGGGTGGCTCCCATGCTGCAGATCATTCGCGCCGCGCTCAAGAAGCCGTTCATCGACACCATCGAGAGCGTCCGCCTCATCTACGCTGCAGAGGACGTCTCGGAGCTCACTTACCGCGAATTGCTCGAGAAGCACCAGAAGAGCTCGAATGGCAAGTTCCGCACCACGTTTGTTCTGAATCGACCTCCGCCAATGTGGACTGACGGCGTCGGGTTTGTTGACAAAAGTGTTCTGAGTTCCTACGTGCAGCAGCCGGCCGAAGACCTGCTGGTGGTGATATGCGGCCCGCCGGTGATGCAGCGCATCGTCAAGGGGTGCCTGAAGGGGCTTGGCTACAACATGGCGCTGGTGCGCACCGTGGATGAGGCAGATTCCAAGGCACCGTCAAAGATGTAATACGTGTTTACTGTAATGAGTGTTAGGGTTTTTTGCCGGTTTTTTTTTACTTTTTTTTGTTTGTTTGAATGTTTTGCTTCTGGGGGAGTAGGGAGGGAAATAAGATGCCTCGCGCTGACTCTGGCGGCGTGCGAATTTGGGGAAAAGCGGCAGCGCGGCGGCAGATGCATGAGGAAGGCGGGCGGCTGGGGGCACACAGTGACGATGTTCGTTTGTTTTTTTGTTTTTTGTGTGTTTTTTTTTAATATTCCCCTGCTCCCGCACTTTCGGGTGCAGGCGCAGGCGCTGCCTGCGGATAAAGAAGGCGGCGCGTGTGCCCCAGCGCCTTCCACTGCCCGCCTGCGGCGGATGCCCTCAGAGGGACAGGAAGCGCAACGAAGGATATTGGGAGCCGCCGCCACGCAGCCCCTCCGATGCGCACGCCCTTGTAGTCTTCTATCCCCTTTCCCATGCACACCCACGCACGCCCGCACCCGCGCCTGCTTGCGTGTTTTTTTTCTGTCAAATGGAAGTGGCGTGTGTCGTGGCTGCGCCGCGCGTATGCGTGCACCTATGCGTCTGCATTTGTGCAAGCACGCGGGAACGGTGGGGCCCCGCTTCTGCAAGCGGAAACAAAGGAACAGACAGGAAGGAGGACGCACGCAAACACGGCGGGTTATAAAGAAGCTGGGGGTAGTAGGAAAGTATTGGAGTCGCAGATTCGAACGCGGAGGAAGCGAGAAAACCGCCTTAGAGGAATGAAGTGGCGCTCGTCTGTGCAAGCACGGCCGAGTGCGTCGATTCAGACGCCTTGTGGTTTGAGGGAGGTGCCTAAATGTACAGCTGTCGGCTGGGGAACCAGCGGAGGCGGGGGGAGTTTAGTAACAGGGCGGCTTTTTTCTTGTTGTTGTTTTTTTTTGCTTTTGTCGAGTTTTTTTTTGTTTTGCTCCTGGGCGTGTGTCCGGGTGTGTCTTGTGTTCGCCTGCTTGACTAAAAGCGGCGGGGTGACTGCGGGATGGGGGCGGGGCTCCATCCACGGAGCAAAAACGCACGGGGCCAGCCTGCCAGGGCTTAGGGGAAGAAAACCCCCAGAAAACTGAGTGAGACAAAACGAAAAAAAATAAAAATAAAAAAATTAACCGATTGGAATGAAGTGCACCAACGCAATAAACTCAAACCAAAAAGAAAACTTTTATGTATGAAAGGAATGAGACAAAGCGGGTGCGTGAATGACGATGGTGGTGACTGTGCTGAAGAAAAGGGAAATGGAAAAGAAACATGATTTTTTTTTGTATGTTCGCTTTTTGTGTGTGTGTGTTGTGTTGTTTCAAAAAGGGGTTTTAGAAGTAACTCTGTGAGTGTGTGTGTGTGTGTGTCGCGTGGGAAAATGGAGGGGCAGCACGCACACGCTACGCGCGCGCCGCGGTGTGCGTGTGTGTGAGAGAGAGAGGTAGGTGCATATATATATATATATATGCACACACACGTATATGCGTGTGTATCTGTAG